>NW_026062295.1:0-44535 GCF_023897955.1 Schistocerca gregaria
ACACTAGATCGCGTGTTGTCTTGTGTGCATGTTTTCGCACCTTTCCACGGCACGGCGCGGCACAGAGCTGCTCTGGTAGCTCCGAACGGCCGCACACGTCGCCTCGGACACGCCGGTTCGGCCCGCGCCCATCTCGCAGATGTTCCTCGTGCTTGTGCTGTCATATGGACCGCGACCCGAGCGCAGCGAGCGGCAGTCGAGCAAAGTCGGGACAAGTCGGGGACGGAAGGTGACAGCCGATTATGCACCGTGCGAATTACGCAAATATCTAGAAGCGCGACGCGTGTCAGGCAGGTGAGAACGCTTCTCTCGGTCCAGCAGGACACTGCCCACACCCCCGCGCCGCACTGCGCGTCGCCTCGAGGTGGAAGGACGTGCTTTGCGTCAAATGTGCCACCGAAAATGGCGATTGCGTGTATTGGGAGGAGAGGCGAAGCCTTCTTGTGCCGTGCGGCTACAGTATAAGGACGCCAACGGCCATACCATGTTGAATTACACCGGTTTCTCGTCCGATCACCGAAGTTAAGCAACATCGGGCCCGTTAGTACTTGGATGGGTGACCGCCTGGGAACACCGGGTGCTGTTGGCTCCCTCTCTTCTTTTTAAATTTTATGTCACTACACCTGCCAGCCCTCTTTTCATACAACTCTCAGGTGCGACGAAGATGCTTCCACAAGCATTTTAAACTACTGTATTAAACGTAAGATGCGAAATTACAGTAATGAACTCAGTTTGTACAATAATGCGCGGAGGAAGAGTGCTAGGAACTCGTTGAAAATAACGAAACACTGCGAATCGACAGATGTGCTCTTGAAATGCGTCAGAGCCTACTGTTTTGTAGGAGCGCTAAATTCCAAAAACTAACTACATTAAAAAAAACTGTTCCCGTCCGACCACCGAAGATAAGCAACAACGTTTATATTCGGATCGGCGACCGCCTGGGAACTCTGGCTGTCTTCATTTCTTGCTTCCTTGTCGCTACCCCTGCCAGCCGTTTTTTCATGCTACCTTTCTCATGTGACAAAGATGCTTCCATACTGATTATTAAACTATCGTAAGATACGATATTAAGGAACTCAGTTTGAAAAGAGTGCGCCAAGGAAGACTTGCAAAGAGTCTCTGGAAATAACAAAACAGTATGAAGTGACAGAAATGTTGTGAAATACGTCAGGGCATATTGTTTTGTAGCAGTGCACAACGGCAAATTTGTAAAACAAAAATTTACCTTTCGTCGCTACAAGAGATGGATACTTTGTCGAAAAGCCTGTGTCTTGTGTGCATGTTTTCGCACCTTTCCACGGCACGGCCGCGGCACAGAGCTGCTCTGGTAGCTCCGAACGGCCGCCACACGTCGCCTCGGACACGCCGGTTCGGCCCGCGCCCATCTCGCAGATGTTCCTCGTGCCTTGTGCTGTCATATGGACCGCGAACCCGAGCGGCAGCGAGCGGCAGTCGAGCAAAGTCGGGACAAGTCGGGACGGAAGGTGACAGCCGATTATGCACCGTGCGAATTACGCAAATATCTAGAAGCGCGACGCGTGTCAGGCAGGTGAGAACGCTTCTCTCGGTCCAGCAGGACACTGCCACACCCCGCGCAGTCCACCCGCCGCCCGGCCGCGCGCAATCCCTGCGACGGGACAACAATAACAAGGTGCGTCTCCCGCGAGTGTCGGAGGCCGCACGACACACGCGAGACAGATGGGCGGTGCAACGAGCAGCTGTGTTGTGCGTCTGACCCACGTGGCGGCGCGCCGCACTGCGCGTCGCCTTCGAGGTGGGAAGGACGTGCTTTGCGTCAAATGTGCCACCGAAAATGGCGATTGCGTGTATTGGGAGGAGAGGCGAATCCTTCTTGTGCCGTGCGGCTACAGTATAAGGACGCCAACGGCCATACCATGTTGAATACACCGGTTCTCGTCCGATCACCGAAGTTAAGCAACATCGGGCCCGGTTAGTACTTGGATGGGTGACCGCCTGGGAACACCGGGTGCTGTTGGCTCCCTCTCTTCTTTCAAATTTTATGTCTCTACACCTGCCAGCCCTCTTTTCATACAAACTCTCAGGTGCGACAAAGATGCTTCCACAAGCATTTTAAACTACTGTATTAAACGAAAGATGCGAAATTACAGTAATGAACTCAGTTTGTACAAGAATGCGCGGAGGAAGAGTGATAGGAACTCGTTGAAAATAACGAAACACTGCGAATCGACAGATGTGCTCTTGAAATGCGTCAGAGCCTACTGTTTTGTAGGAGCGCTAAATTCCAAAAACTAACTACATTAAAAAAAAAAAAACCTGTTCCCGTCCGACCACCGAAGATAAGCAACAACGTTTATATTCGGATCGGCGACCGCCTGGGAACTCTGGCTGTCTTCATTTCTTGCTTTCTTGTCGCTACCCCTGCCAGCCGTTTTTTCATGCTACCTTTCTCATGTGACAAAGATGCTTCCATACTGATTTTAAACTATCGTAAGATACGATATTAAGGAACTCAGTTTGAAAAGAGTGCGCCAAGGAAGACTTCCAAAGAGTCTCTGGAAATAACAAAACAGTATGAAGTGACAGAAATGTTGTGAAATACGTCAGGGCATATTGTTTTGTAGCAGTGCACAACGGCAAATTTGTAAACAAAAATTTACCTTTCGTCGCTACAAGAGATGGATACTTTGTCGAAAAGCCTGTGTCTTGTGTGCATGTTTTCGCACCTTTCCACGGCACGGCGCGGCACAGAGCTGCTCTGGTAGCTCCGAACGGCCGCACACGTCGCCTCGGACACGCCGGTTCGGCCCGCGCCCATCTCGCAGATGTTCCTCGTGCTTGTGCTGTCATATGGACCGCGACCCGAGCGGCAGCGAGCGGCAGTCGAGCAAAGTCGGGACAAGTCGGGACGGAAGGTGACAGCCGATTATGCACCGTGCGAATTACGCAAATATCTAGAAGCGCGACGCGTGTCAGGCAGGTGAGAACGCTTCTCTCGGTCCAGCAGGACACTGCCACACCCCGCGCAGTCCACCCGCCGCCCGGCCGCGCGCAATCCCTGCGACGGACAACAATAACAAGGTGCGTCTCCCGCGAGTGTCGGAGGCCGCACGAACCAAACGAATGACGGGGCGGTGCAACGAGCAGCTGTGTTGTGCGTCTGACCCACGTGGCGGCGCGCCGCACTGCGCGTCGCCTTCGAGGTGGAAGGACGTGCTTTGCGTCAAATGTGCCACCGAAAATGGCGATTGCGTGTATTGGGAGGAGAGGCGAATCCTTCTTGTGCCGTGCGGCTACAGTATAAGGACGCCAACGGCCATACCATGTTGAATACACCGGTTCTCGTCCGATCACCGAAGTTAAGCAACATCGGGCCCGGTTAGTACTTGGATGGGTGACCGCCTGGGAACACCGGGTGCTGTTGGCTCCCTCTCTTCTTTCAAATTTTATGTCTCTACACCTGCCAGCCCTCTTTTCATACAAACTCTCAGGTGCGACAAAGATGCTTCCACAAGCATTTTAAACTACTGTATTAAACGAAAGATGCGAAATTACAGTAATGAACTCAGTTTGTACAAGAATGCGCGGAGGAAGAGTGATAGGAACTCGTTGAAAATAACGAAACACTGCGAATCGACAGATGTGCTCTTGAAATGCGTCAGAGCCTACTGTTTTGTAGGAGCGCTAAATTCCAAAAACTAACTACATTAAAAAAAAAAAAACCTGTTCCCGTCCGACCACCGAAGATAAGCAACAACGTTTATATTCGGATCGGCGACCGCCTGGGAACTCTGGCTGTCTTCATTTCTTGCTTTCTTGTCGCTACCCCTGCCAGCCGTTTTTTCATGCTACCTTTCTCATGTGACAAAGATGCTTCCATACTAATTTTAAACTATCGTAAGATACGATATTAAGGAACTCAGTTTGAAAAGAGTGCGCCAAGGAAGACTTCCAAAGAGTCTCTGGAAATAACAAAACAGTATGAAGTGACAGAAATGTTGTGAAATACGTCAGGGCATATTGTTTTGTAGCAGTGCACAACGGCAAATTTGTAAACAAAAATTTACCTTTCGTCGCTACAAGAGATGGATACTTTGTCGAAAAGCCTGTGTCTTGTGTGCATGTTTTCGCACCTTTCCACGGCACGGCGCGGCACAGAGCTGCTCTGGTAGCTCCGAACGGCCGCACACGTCGCCTCGGACACGCCGGTTCGGCCCGCGCCCATCTCGCAGATGTTCCTCGTGCTTGTGCTGTCATATGGACCGCGACCCGAGCGGCAGCGAGCGGCAGTCGAGCAAAGTCGGGACAAGTCGGGACGGAAGGTGACAGCCGATTATGCACCGTGCGAATTACGCAAATATCTAGAAGCGCGACGCGTGTCAGGCAGGTGAGAACGCTTCTCTCGGTCCAGCAGGACACTGCCACACCCCGCGCAGTCCACCCGCCGCCCGGCCGCGCGCAATCCCTGCGACGGACAACAATAACAAGGTGCGTCTCCCGCGAGTGTCGGAGGCCGCACGAACCAAACGAATGACGGGCGGTGCAACGAGCAGCTGTGTTGTGCGTCTGACCCACGTGGCGGCGCGCCGCACTGCGCGTCGCCTTCGAGGTGGAAGGACGTGCTTTGCGTCAAATGTGCCACCGAAAATGGCGATTGCGTGTATTGGGAGGAGAGGCGAATCCTTCTTGTGCCGTGCGGCTACAGTATAAGGACGCCAACGGCCATACCATGTTGAATACACCGGTTCTCGTCCGATCACCGAAGTTAAGCAACATCGGGCCCGGTTAGTACTTGGATGGGTGACCGCCTGGGAACACCGGGTGCTGTTGGCTCCCTCTCTTCTTTCAAATTTTATGTCTCTACACCTGCCAGCCCTCTTTTCATACAAACTCTCAGGTGCGACAAAGATGCTTCCACAAGCATTTTAAACTACTGTATTAAACGAAAGATGCGAAATTACAGTAATGAACTCAGTTTGTACAAGAATGCGCGGAGGAAGAGTGATAGGAACTCGTTGAAAATAACGAAACACTGCGAATCGACAGATGTGCTCTTGAAATGCGTCAGAGCCTACTGTTTTGTAGGAGCGCTAAATTCCAAAAACTAACTACATTAAAAAAAAAAAAAACCTGTTCCCGTCCGACCACCGAAGATAAGCAACAACGTTTATATTCGGATCGGCGACCGCCTGGGAACTCTGGCTGTCTTCATTTCTTGCTTTCTTGTCGCTACCCCTGCCAGCCGTTTTTTCATGCTACCTTTCTCATGTGACAAAGATGCTTCCATACTAATTTTAAACTATCGTAAGATACGATATTAAGGAACTCAGTTTGAAAAGAGTGCGCCAAGGAAGACTTCCAAAGAGTCTCTGGAAATAACAAAACAGTATGAAGTGACAGAAATGTTGTGAAATACGTCAGGGCATATTGTTTTGTAGCAGTGCACAACGGCAAATTTGTAAACAAAAATTTACCTTTCGTCGCTACAAGAGATGGATACTTTGTCGAAAAGCCTGTGTCTTGTGTGCATGTTTTCGCACCTTTCCACGGCACGGCGCGGCACAGAGCTGCTCTGGTAGCTCCGAACGGCCGCACACGTCGCCTCGGACACGCCGGTTCGGCCCGCGCCCATCTCGCAGATGTTCCTCGTGCTTGTGCTGTCATATGGACCGCGACCCGAGCGGCAGCGAGCGGCAGTCGAGCAAAGTCGGGACAAGTCGGGACGGAAGGTGACAGCCGATTATGCACCGTGCGAATTACGCAAATATCTAGAAGCGCGACGCGTGTCAGGCAGGTGAGAACGCTTCTCTCGGTCCAGCAGGACACTGCCACACCCCGCGCAGTCCACCCGCCGCCCGGCCGCGCGCAATCCCTGCGACGGACAACAATAACAAGGTGCGTCTCCCGCGAGTGTCGGAGGCCGCACGAACCAAACGAATGACGGGCGGTGCAACGAGCAGCTGTGTTGTGCGTCTGACCCACGTGGCGGCGCGCCGCACTGCGCGTCGCCTTCGAGGTGGAAGGACGTGCTTTGCGTCAAATGTGCCACCGAAAATGGCGATTGCGTGTATTGGGAGGAGAGGCGAATCCTTCTTGTGCCGTGCGGCTACAGTATAAGGACGCCAACGGCCATACCATGTTGAATACACCGGTTCTCGTCCGATCACCGAAGTTAAGCAACATCGGGCCCGGTTAGTACTTGGATGGGTGACCGCCTGGGAACACCGGGTGCTGTTGGCTCCCTCTCTTCTTTCAAATTTTATGTCTCTACACCTGCCAGCCCTCTTTTCATACAAACTCTCAGGTGCGACAAAGATGCTTCCACAAGCATTTTAAACTACTGTATTAAACGAAAGATGCGAAATTACAGTAATGAACTCAGTTTGTACAAGAATGCGCGGAGGAAGAGTGATAGGAACTCGTTGAAAATAACGAAACACTGCGAATCGACAGATGTGCTCTTGAAATGCGTCAGAGCCTACTGTTTTGTAGGAGCGCTAAATTCCAAAAACTAACTACATTAAAAAAAAAAAAACCTGTTCCCGTCCGACCACCGAAGATAAGCAACAACGTTTATATTCGGATCGGCGACCGCCTGGGAACTCTGGCTGTCTTCATTTCTTGCTTTCTTGTCGCTACCCCTGCCAGCCGTTTTTTCATGCTACCTTTCTCATGTGACAAAGATGCTTCCATACTGATTTTAAACTATCGTAAGATACGATATTAAGGAACTCAGTTTGAAAAGAGTGCGCCAAGGAAGACTTCCAAAGAGTCTCTGGAAATAACAAAACAGTATGAAGTGACAGAAATGTTGTGAAATACGTCAGGGCATATTGTTTTGTAGCAGTGCACAACGGCAAATTTGTAAACAAAAATTTACCTTTCGTCGCTACAAGAGATGGATACTTTGTCGAAAAGCCTGTGTCTTGTGTGCATGTTTTCGCACCTTTCCACGGCACGGCGCGGCACAGAGCTGCTCTGGTAGCTCCGAACGGCCGCACACGTCGCCTCGGACACGCCGGTTCGGCCCGCGCCCATCTCGCAGATGTTCCTCGTGCTTGTGCTGTCATATGGACCGCGACCCGAGCGGCAGCGAGCGGCAGTCGAGCAAAGTCGGGACAAGTCGGGACGGAAGGTGACAGCCGATTATGCACCGTGCGAATTACGCAAATATCTAGAAGCGCGACGCGTGTCAGGCAGGTGAGAACGCTTCTCTCGGTCCAGCAGGACACTGCCACACCCCGCGCAGTCCACCCGCCGCCCGGCCGCGCGCAATCCCTGCGACGGACAACAATAACAAGGTGCGTCTCCCGCGAGTGTCGGAGGCCGCACGAACCAAACGAATGACGGGCGGTGCAACGAGCAGCTGTGTTGTGCGTCTGACCCACGTGGCGGCGCGCCGCACTGCGCGTCGCCTTCGAGGTGGAAGGACGTGCTTTGCGTCAAATGTGCCACCGAAAATGGCGATTGCGTGTATTGGGAGGAGAGGCGAATCCTTCTTGTGCCGTGCGGCTACAGTATAAGGACGCCAACGGCCATACCATGTTGAATACACCGGTTCTCGTCCGATCACCGAAGTTAAGCAACATCGGGCCCGGTTAGTACTTGGATGGGTGACCGCCTGGGAACACCGGGTGCTGTTGGCTCCCTCTCTTCTTTCAAATTTTATGTCTCTACACCTGCCAGCCCTCTTTTCATACAAACTCTCAGGTGCGACAAAGATGCTTCCACAAGCATTTTAAACTACTGTATTAAACGAAAGATGCGAAATTACAGTAATGAACTCAGTTTGTACAAGAATGCGCGGAGGAAGAGTGATAGGAACTCGTTGAAAATAACGAAACACTGCGAATCGACAGATGTGCTCTTGAAATGCGTCAGAGCCTACTGTTTTGTAGGAGCGCTAAATTCCAAAAACTAACTACATTAAAAAAAAAAAAACCTGTTCCCGTCCGACCACCGAAGATAAGCAACAACGTTTATATTCGGATCGGCGACCGCCTGGGAACTCTGGCTGTCTTCATTTCTTGCTTTCTTGTCGCTACCCCTGCCAGCCGTTTTTTCATGCTACCTTTCTCATGTGACAAAGATGCTTCCATACTAATTTTAAACTATCGTAAGATACGATATTAAGGAACTCAGTTTGAAAAGAGTGCGCCAAGGAAGACTTCCAAAGAGTCTCTGGAAATAACAAAACAGTATGAAGTGACAGAAATGTTGTGAAATACGTCAGGGCATATTGTTTTGTAGCAGTGCACAACGGCAAATTTGTAAACAAAAATTTACCTTTCGTCGCTACAAGAGATGGATACTTTGTCGAAAAGCCTGTGTCTTGTGTGCATGTTTTCGCACCTTTCCACGGCACGGCGCGGCACAGAGCTGCTCTGGTAGCTCCGAACGGCCGCACACGTCGCCTCGGACACGCCGGTTCGGCCCGCGCCCATCTCGCAGATGTTCCTCGTGCTTGTGCTGTCATATGGACCGCGACCCGAGCGGCAGCGAGCGGCAGTCGAGCAAAGTCGGGACAAGTCGGGACGGAAGGTGACAGCCGATTATGCACCGTGCGAATTACGCAAATATCTAGAAGCGCGACGCGTGTCAGGCAGGTGAGAACGCTTCTCTCGGTCCAGCAGGACACTGCCACACCCCGCGCAGTCCACCCGCCGCCCGGCCGCGCGCAATCCCTGCGACGGACAACAATAACAAGGTGCGTCTCCCGCGAGTGTCGGAGGCCGCACGAACCAAACGAATGACGGGCGGTGCAACGAGCAGCTGTGTTGTGCGTCTGACCCACGTGGCGGCGCGCCGCACTGCGCGTCGCCTTCGAGGTGGAAGGACGTGCTTTGCGTCAAATGTGCCACCGAAAATGGCGATTGCGTGTATTGGGAGGAGAGGCGAATCCTTCTTGTGCCGTGCGGCTACAGTATAAGGACGCCAACGGCCATACCATGTTGAATACACCGGTTCTCGTCCGATCACCGAAGTTAAGCAACATCGGGCCCGGTTAGTACTTGGATGGGTGACCGCCTGGGAACACCGGGTGCTGTTGGCTCCCTCTCTTCTTTCAAATTTTATGTCTCTACACCTGCCAGCCCTCTTTTCATACAAACTCTCAGGTGCGACAAAGATGCTTCCACAAGCATTTTAAACTACTGTATTAAACGAAAGATGCGAAATTACAGTAATGAACTCAGTTTGTACAAGAATGCGCGGAGGAAGAGTGATAGGAACTCGTTGAAAATAACGAAACACTGCGAATCGACAGATGTGCTCTTGAAATGCGTCAGAGCCTACTGTTTTGTAGGAGCGCTAAATTCCAAAAACTAACTACATTAAAAAAAAAAAAAACCTGTTCCCGTCCGACCACCGAAGATAAGCAACAACGTTTATATTCGGATCGGCGACCGCCTGGGAACTCTGGCTGTCTTCATTTCTTGCTTTCTTGTCGCTACCCCTGCCAGCCGTTTTTTCATGCTACCTTTCTCATGTGACAAAGATGCTTCCATACTAATTTTAAACTATCGTAAGATACGATATTAAGGAACTCAGTTTGAAAAGAGTGCGCCAAGGAAGACTTCCAAAGAGTCTCTGGAAATAACAAAACAGTATGAAGTGACAGAAATGTTGTGAAATACGTCAGGGCATATTGTTTTGTAGCAGTGCACAACGGCAAATTTGTAAACAAAAATTTACCTTTCGTCGCTACAAGAGATGGATACTTTGTCGAAAAGCCTGTGTCTTGTGTGCATGTTTTCGCACCTTTCCACGGCACGGCGCGGCACAGAGCTGCTCTGGTAGCTCCGAACGGCCGCACACGTCGCCTCGGACACGCCGGTTCGGCCCGCGCCCATCTCGCAGATGTTCCTCGTGCTTGTGCTGTCATATGGACCGCGACCCGAGCGGCAGCGAGCGGCAGTCGAGCAAAGTCGGGACAAGTCGGGACGGAAGGTGACAGCCGATTATGCACCGTGCGAATTACGCAAATATCTAGAAGCGCGACGCGTGTCAGGCAGGTGAGAACGCTTCTCTCGGTCCAGCAGGACACTGCCACACCCCGCGCAGTCCACCCGCCGCCCGGCCGCGCGCAATCCCTGCGACGGACAACAATAACAAGGTGCGTCTCCCGCGAGTGTCGGAGGCCGCACGAACCAAACGAATGACGGGCGGTGCAACGAGCAGCTGTGTTGTGCGTCTGACCCACGTGGCGGCGCGCCGCACTGCGCGTCGCCTTCGAGGTGGAAGGACGTGCTTTGCGTCAAATGTGCCACCGAAAATGGCGATTGCGTGTATTGGGAGGAGAGGCGAATCCTTCTTGTGCCGTGCGGCTACAGTATAAGGACGCCAACGGCCATACCATGTTGAATACACCGGTTCTCGTCCGATCACCGAAGTTAAGCAACATCGGGCCCGGTTAGTACTTGGATGGGTGACCGCCTGGGAACACCGGGTGCTGTTGGCTCCCTCTCTTCTTTCAAATTTTATGTCTCTACACCTGCCAGCCCTCTTTTCATACAAACTCTCAGGTGCGACAAAGATGCTTCCACAAGCATTTTAAACTACTGTATTAAACGAAAGATGCGAAATTACAGTAATGAACTCAGTTTGTACAAGAATGCGCGGAGGAAGAGTGATAGGAACTCGTTGAAAATAACGAAACACTGCGAATCGACAGATGTGCTCTTGAAATGCGTCAGAGCCTACTGTTTTGTAGGAGCGCTAAATTCCAAAAACTAACTACATTAAAAAAAAAAAAACCTGTTCCCGTCCGACCACCGAAGATAAGCAACAACGTTTATATTCGGATCGGCGACCGCCTGGGAACTCTGGCTGTCTTCATTTCTTGCTTTCTTGTCGCTACCCCTGCCAGCCGTTTTTTCATGCTACCTTTCTCATGTGACAAAGATGCTTCCATACTGATTTTAAACTATCGTAAGATACGATATTAAGGAACTCAGTTTGAAAAGAGTGCGCCAAGGAAGACTTCCAAAGAGTCTCTGGAAATAACAAAACAGTATGAAGTGACAGAAATGTTGTGAAATACGTCAGGGCATATTGTTTTGTAGCAGTGCACAACGGCAAATTTGTAAACAAAAATTTACCTTTCGTCGCTACAAGAGATGGATACTTTGTCGAAAAGCCTGTGTCTTGTGTGCATGTTTTCGCACCTTTCCACGGCACGGCGCGGCACAGAGCTGCTCTGGTAGCTCCGAACGGCCGCACACGTCGCCTCGGACACGCCGGTTCGGCCCGCGCCCATCTCGCAGATGTTCCTCGTGCTTGTGCTGTCATATGGACCGCGACCCGAGCGGCAGCGAGCGGCAGTCGAGCAAAGTCGGGACAAGTCGGGACGGAAGGTGACAGCCGATTATGCACCGTGCGAATTACGCAAATATCTAGAAGCGCGACGCGTGTCAGGCAGGTGAGAACGCTTCTCTCGGTCCAGCAGGACACTGCCACACCCCGCGCAGTCCACCCGCCGCCCGGCCGCGCGCAATCCCTGCGACGGACAACAATAACAAGGTGCGTCTCCCGCGAGTGTCGGAGGCCGCACGAACCAAACGAATGACGGGCGGTGCAACGAGCAGCTGTGTTGTGCGTCTGACCCACGTGGCGGCGCGCCGCACTGCGCGTCGCCTTCGAGGTGGAAGGACGTGCTTTGCGTCAAATGTGCCACCGAAAATGGCGATTGCGTGTATTGGGAGGAGAGGCGAATCCTTCTTGTGCCGTGCGGCTACAGTATAAGGACGCCAACGGCCATACCATGTTGAATACACCGGTTCTCGTCCGATCACCGAAGTTAAGCAACATCGGGCCCGGTTAGTACTTGGATGGGTGACCGCCTGGGAACACCGGGTGCTGTTGGCTCCCTCTCTTCTTTCAAATTTTATGTCTCTACACCTGCCAGCCCTCTTTTCATACAAACTCTCAGGTGCGACAAAGATGCTTCCACAAGCATTTTAAACTACTGTATTAAACGAAAGATGCGAAATTACAGTAATGAACTCAGTTTGTACAAGAATGCGCGGAGGAAGAGTGATAGGAACTCGTTGAAAATAACGAAACACTGCGAATCGACAGATGTGCTCTTGAAATGCGTCAGAGCCTACTGTTTTGTAGGAGCGCTAAATTCCAAAAACTAACTACATTAAAAAAAAAAAAAACCTGTTCCCGTCCGACCACCGAAGATAAGCAACAACGTTTATATTCGGATCGGCGACCGCCTGGGAACTCTGGCTGTCTTCATTTCTTGCTTTCTTGTCGCTACCCCTGCCAGCCGTTTTTTCATGCTACCTTTCTCATGTGACAAAGATGCTTCCATACTAATTTTAAACTATCGTAAGATACGATATTAAGGAACTCAGTTTGAAAAGAGTGCGCCAAGGAAGACTTCCAAAGAGTCTCTGGAAATAACAAAACAGTATGAAGTGACAGAAATGTTGTGAAATACGTCAGGGCATATTGTTTTGTAGCAGTGCACAACGGCAAATTTGTAAACAAAAATTTACCTTTCGTCGCTACAAGAGATGGATACTTTGTCGAAAAGCCTGTGTCTTGTGTGCATGTTTTCGCACCTTTCCACGGCACGGCGCGGCACAGAGCTGCTCTGGTAGCTCCGAACGGCCGCACACGTCGCCTCGGACACGCCGGTTCGGCCCGCGCCCATCTCGCAGATGTTCCTCGTGCTTGTGCTGTCATATGGACCGCGACCCGAGCGGCAGCGAGCGGCAGTCGAGCAAAGTCGGGACAAGTCGGGACGGAAGGTGACAGCCGATTATGCACCGTGCGAATTACGCAAATATCTAGAAGCGCGACGCGTGTCAGGCAGGTGAGAACGCTTCTCTCGGTCCAGCAGGACACTGCCACACCCCGCGCAGTCCACCCGCCGCCCGGCCGCGCGCAATCCCTGCGACGGACAACAATAACAAGGTGCGTCTCCCGCGAGTGTCGGAGGCCGCACGAACCAAACGAATGACGGGCGGTGCAACGAGCAGCTGTGTTGTGCGTCTGACCCACGTGGCGGCGCGCCGCACTGCGCGTCGCCTTCGAGGTGGAAGGACGTGCTTTGCGTCAAATGTGCCACCGAAAATGGCGATTGCGTGTATTGGGAGGAGAGGCGAATCCTTCTTGTGCCGTGCGGCTACAGTATAAGGACGCCAACGGCCATACCATGTTGAATACACCGGTTCTCGTCCGATCACCGAAGTTAAGCAACATCGGGCCCGGTTAGTACTTGGATGGGTGACCGCCTGGGAACACCGGGTGCTGTTGGCTCCCTCTCTTCTTTCAAATTTTATGTCTCTACACCTGCCAGCCCTCTTTTCATACAAACTCTCAGGTGCGACAAAGATGCTTCCACAAGCATTTTAAACTACTGTATTAAACGAAAGATGCGAAATTACAGTAATGAACTCAGTTTGTACAAGAATGCGCGGAGGAAGAGTGATAGGAACTCGTTGAAAATAACGAAACACTGCGAATCGACAGATGTGCTCTTGAAATGCGTCAGAGCCTACTGTTTTGTAGGAGCGCTAAATTCCAAAAACTAACTACATTAAAAAAAAAAAAACCTGTTCCCGTCCGACCACCGAAGATAAGCAACAACGTTTATATTCGGATCGGCGACCGCCTGGGAACTCTGGCTGTCTTCATTTCTTGCTTTCTTGTCGCTACCCCTGCCAGCCGTTTTTTCATGCTACCTTTCTCATGTGACAAAGATGCTTCCATACTGATTTTAAACTATCGTAAGATACGATATTAAGGAACTCAGTTTGAAAAGAGTGCGCCAAGGAAGACTTCCAAAGAGTCTCTGGAAATAACAAAACAGTATGAAGTGACAGAAATGTTGTGAAATACGTCAGGGCATATTGTTTTGTAGCAGTGCACAACGGCAAATTTGTAAACAAAAATTTACCTTTCGTCGCTACAAGAGATGGATACTTTGTCGAAAAGCCTGTGTCTTGTGTGCATGTTTTCGCACCTTTCCACGGCACGGCGCGGCACAGAGCTGCTCTGGTAGCTCCGAACGGCCGCACACGTCGCCTCGGACACGCCGGTTCGGCCCGCGCCCATCTCGCAGATGTTCCTCGTGCTTGTGCTGTCATATGGACCGCGACCCGAGCGGCAGCGAGCGGCAGTCGAGCAAAGTCGGGACAAGTCGGGACGGAAGGTGACAGCCGATTATGCACCGTGCGAATTACGCAAATATCTAGAAGCGCGACGCGTGTCAGGCAGGTGAGAACGCTTCTCTCGGTCCAGCAGGACACTGCCACACCCCGCGCAGTCCACCCGCCGCCCGGCCGCGCGCAATCCCTGCGACGGACAACAATAACAAGGTGCGTCTCCCGCGAGTGTCGGAGGCCGCACGAACCAAACGAATGACGGGCGGTGCAACGAGCAGCTGTGTTGTGCGTCTGACCCACGTGGCGGCGCGCCGCACTGCGCGTCGCCTTCGAGGTGGAAGGACGTGCTTTGCGTCAAATGTGCCACCGAAAATGGCGATTGCGTGTATTGGGAGGAGAGGCGAATCCTTCTTGTGCCGTGCGGCTACAGTATAAGGACGCCAACGGCCATACCATGTTGAATACACCGGTTCTCGTCCGATCACCGAAGTTAAGCAACATCGGGCCCGGTTAGTACTTGGATGGGTGACCGCCTGGGAACACCGGGTGCTGTTGGCTCCCTCTCTTCTTTCAAATTTTATGTCTCTACACCTGCCAGCCCTCTTTTCATACAAACTCTCAGGTGCGACAAAGATGCTTCCACAAGCATTTTAAACTACTGTATTAAACGAAAGATGCGAAATTACAGTAATGAACTCAGTTTGTACAAGAATGCGCGGAGGAAGAGTGATAGGAACTCGTTGAAAATAACGAAACACTGCGAATCGACAGATGTGCTCTTGAAATGCGTCAGAGCCTACTGTTTTGTAGGAGCGCTAAATTCCAAAAACTAACTACATTAAAAAAAAAAAAACCTGTTCCCGTCCGACCACCGAAGATAAGCAACAACGTTTATATTCGGATCGGCGACCGCCTGGGAACTCTGGCTGTCTTCATTTCTTGCTTTCTTGTCGCTACCCCTGCCAGCCGTTTTTTCATGCTACCTTTCTCATGTGACAAAGATGCTTCCATACTAATTTTAAACTATCGTAAGATACGATATTAAGGAACTCAGTTTGAAAAGAGTGCGCCAAGGAAGACTTCCAAAGAGTCTCTGGAAATAACAAAACAGTATGAAGTGACAGAAATGTTGTGAAATACGTCAGGGCATATTGTTTTGTAGCAGTGCACAACGGCAAATTTGTAAACAAAAATTTACCTTTCGTCGCTACAAGAGATGGATACTTTGTCGAAAAGCCTGTGTCTTGTGTGCATGTTTTCGCACCTTTCCACGGCACGGCGCGGCACAGAGCTGCTCTGGTAGCTCCGAACGGCCGCACACGTCGCCTCGGACACGCCGGTTCGGCCCGCGCCCATCTCGCAGATGTTCCTCGTGCTTGTGCTGTCATATGGACCGCGACCCGAGCGGCAGCGAGCGGCAGTCGAGCAAAGTCGGGACAAGTCGGGACGGAAGGTGACAGCCGATTATGCACCGTGCGAATTACGCAAATATCTAGAAGCGCGACGCGTGTCAGGCAGGTGAGAACGCTTCTCTCGGTCCAGCAGGACACTGCCACACCCCGCGCAGTCCACCCGCCGCCCGGCCGCGCGCAATCCCTGCGACGGACAACAATAACAAGGTGCGTCTCCCGCGAGTGTCGGAGGCCGCACGAACCAAACGAATGACGGGCGGTGCAACGAGCAGCTGTGTTGTGCGTCTGACCCACGTGGCGGCGCGCCGCACTGCGCGTCGCCTTCGAGGTGGAAGGACGTGCTTTGCGTCAAATGTGCCACCGAAAATGGCGATTGCGTGTATTGGGAGGAGAGGCGAATCCTTCTTGTGCCGTGCGGCTACAGTATAAGGACGCCAACGGCCATACCATGTTGAATACACCGGTTCTCGTCCGATCACCGAAGTTAAGCAACATCGGGCCCGGTTAGTACTTGGATGGGTGACCGCCTGGGAACACCGGGTGCTGTTGGCTCCCTCTCTTCTTTCAAATTTTATGTCTCTACACCTGCCAGCCCTCTTTTCATACAAACTCTCAGGTGCGACAAAGATGCTTCCACAAGCATTTTAAACTACTGTATTAAACGAAAGATGCGAAATTACAGTAATGAACTCAGTTTGTACAAGAATGCGCGGAGGAAGAGTGATAGGAACTCGTTGAAAATAACGAAACACTGCGAATCGACAGATGTGCTCTTGAAATGCGTCAGAGCCTACTGTTTTGTAGGAGCGCTAAATTCCAAAAACTAACTACATTAAAAAAAAAAAAACCTGTTCCCGTCCGACCACCGAAGATAAGCAACAACGTTTATATTCGGATCGGCGACCGCCTGGGAACTCTGGCTGTCTTCATTTCTTGCTTTCTTGTCGCTACCCCTGCCAGCCGTTTTTTCATGCTACCTTTCTCATGTGACAAAGATGCTTCCATACTAATTTTAAACTATCGTAAGATACGATATTAAGGAACTCAGTTTGAAAAGAGTGCGCCAAGGAAGACTTCCAAAGAGTCTCTGGAAATAACAAAACAGTATGAAGTGACAGAAATGTTGTGAAATACGTCAGGGCATATTGTTTTGTAGCAGTGCACAACGGCAAATTTGTAAACAAAAATTTACCTTTCGTCGCTACAAGAGATGGATACTTTGTCGAAAAGCCTGTGTCTTGTGTGCATGTTTTCGCACCTTTCCACGGCACGGCGCGGCACAGAGCTGCTCTGGTAGCTCCGAACGGCCGCACACGTCGCCTCGGACACGCTGGTTCGGCCCGCGCCCATCTCGCAGATGTTCCTCGTGCTTGTGCTGTCATATGGACCGCGACCCGAGCGGCAGCGAGCGGCAGTCGAGCAAAGTCGGGACAAGTCGGGACGGAAGGTGACAGCCGATTATGCACCGTGCGAATTACGCAAATATCTAGAAGCGCGACGCGTGTCAGGCAGGTGAGAACGCTTCTCTCGGTCCAGCAGGACACTGCCACACCCCGCGCAGTCCACCCGCCGCCCGGCCGCGCGCAATCCCTGCGACGGACAACAATAACAAGGTGCGTCTCCCGCGAGTGTCGGAGGCCGCACGAACCAAACGAATGACGGGCGGTGCAACGAGCAGCTGTGTTGTGCGTCTGACCCACGTGGCGGCGCGCCGCACTGCGCGTCGCCTTCGAGGTGGAAGGACGTGCTTTGCGTCAAATGTGCCACCGAAAATGGCGATTGCGTGTATTGGGAGGAGAGGCGAATCCTTCTTGTGCCGTGCGGCTACAGTATAAGGACGCCAACGGCCATACCATGTTGAATACACCGGTTCTCGTCCGATCACCGAAGTTAAGCAACATCGGGCCCGGTTAGTACTTGGATGGGTGACCGCCTGGGAACACCGGGTGCTGTTGGCTCCCTCTCTTCTTTCAAATTTTATGTCTCTACACCTGCCAGCCCTCTTTTCATACAAACTCTCAGGTGCGACAAAGATGCTTCCACAAGCATTTTAAACTACTGTATTAAACGAAAGATGCGAAATTACAGTAATGAACTCAGTTTGTACAAGAATGCGCGGAGGAAGAGTGATAGGAACTCGTTGAAAATAACGAAACACTGCGAATCGACAGATGTGCTCTTGAAATGCGTCAGAGCCTACTGTTTTGTAGGAGCGCTAAATTCCAAAAACTAACTACATTAAAAAAAAAAAAAACCTGTTCCCGTCCGACCACCGAAGATAAGCAACAACGTTTATATTCGGATCGGCGACCGCCTGGGAACTCTGGCTGTCTTCATTTCTTGCTTTCTTGTCGCTACCCCTGCCAGCCGTTTTTTCATGCTACCTTTCTCATGTGACAAAGATGCTTCCATACTAATTTTAAACTATCGTAAGATACGATATTAAGGAACTCAGTTTGAAAAGAGTGCGCCAAGGAAGACTTCCAAAGAGTCTCTGGAAATAACAAAACAGTATGAAGTGACAGAAATGTTGTGAAATACGTCAGGGCATATTGTTTTGTAGCAGTGCACAACGGCAAATTTGTAAACAAAAATTTACCTTTCGTCGCTACAAGAGATGGATACTTTGTCGAAAAGCCTGTGTCTTGTGTGCATGTTTTCGCACCTTTCCACGGCACGGCGCGGCACAGAGCTGCTCTGGTAGCTCCGAACGGCCGCACACGTCGCCTCGGACACGCCGGTTCGGCCCGCGCCCATCTCGCAGATGTTCCTCGTGCTTGTGCTGTCATATGGACCGCGACCCGAGCGGCAGCGAGCGGCAGTCGAGCAAAGTCGGGACAAGTCGGGACGGAAGGTGACAGCCGATTATGCACCGTGCGAATTACGCAAATATCTAGAAGCGCGACGCGTGTCAGGCAGGTGAGAACGCTTCTCTCGGTCCAGCAGGACACTGCCACACCCCGCGCAGTCCACCCGCCGCCCGGCCGCGCGCAATCCCTGCGACGGACAACAATAACAAGGTGCGTCTCCCGCGAGTGTCGGAGGCCGCACGAACCAAACGAATGACGGGCGGTGCAACGAGCAGCTGTGTTGTGCGTCTGACCCACGTGGCGGCGCGCCGCACTGCGCGTCGCCTTCGAGGTGGAAGGACGTGCTTTGCGTCAAATGTGCCACCGAAAATGGCGATTGCGTGTATTGGGAGGAGAGGCGAATCCTTCTTGTGCCGTGCGGCTACAGTATAAGGACGCCAACGGCCATACCATGTTGAATACACCGGTTCTCGTCCGATCACCGAAGTTAAGCAACATCGGGCCCGGTTAGTACTTGGATGGGTGACCGCCTGGGAACACCGGGTGCTGTTGGCTCCCTCTCTTCTTTCAAATTTTATGTCTCTACACCTGCCAGCCCTCTTTTCATACAAACTCTCAGGTGCGACAAAGATGCTTCCACAAGCATTTTAAACTACTGTATTAAACGAAAGATGCGAAATTACAGTAATGAACTCAGTTTGTACAAGAATGCGCGGAGGAAGAGTGATAGGAACTCGTTGAAAATAACGAAACACTGCGAATCGACAGATGTGCTCTTGAAATGCGTCAGAGCCTACTGTTTTGTAGGAGCGCTAAATTCCAAAAACTAACTACATTAAAAAAAAAAAAAACCTGTTCCCGTCCGACCACCGAAGATAAGCAACAACGTTTATATTCGGATCGGCGACCGCCTGGGAACTCTGGCTGTCTTCATTTCTTGCTTTCTTGTCGCTACCCCTGCCAGCCGTTTTTTCATGCTACCTTTCTCATGTGACAAAGATGCTTCCATACTAATTTTAAACTATCGTAAGATACGATATTAAGGAACTCAGTTTGAAAAGAGTGCGCCAAGGAAGACTTCCAAAGAGTCTCTGGAAATAACAAAACAGTATGAAGTGACAGAAATGTTGTGAAATACGTCAGGGCATATTGTTTTGTAGCAGTGCACAACGGCAAATTTGTAAACAAAAATTTACCTTTCGTCGCTACAAGAGATGGATACTTTGTCGAAAAGCCTGTGTCTTGTGTGCATGTTTTCGCACCTTTCCACGGCACGGCGCGGCACAGAGCTGCTCTGGTAGCTCCGAACGGCCGCACACGTCGCCTCGGACACGCCGGTTCGGCCCGCGCCCATCTCGCAGATGTTCCTCGTGCTTGTGCTGTCATATGGACCGCGACCCGAGCGGCAGCGAGCGGCAGTCGAGCAAAGTCGGGACAAGTCGGGACGGAAGGTGACAGCCGATTATGCACCGTGCGAATTACGCAAATATCTAGAAGCGCGACGCGTGTCAGGCAGGTGAGAACGCTTCTCTCGGTCCAGCAGGACACTGCCACACCCCGCGCAGTCCACCCGCCGCCCGGCCGCGCGCAATCCCTGCGACGGACAACAATAACAAGGTGCGTCTCCCGCGAGTGTCGGAGGCCGCACGAACCAAACGAATGACGGGCGGTGCAACGAGCAGCTGTGTTGTGCGTCTGACCCACGTGGCGGCGCGCCGCACTGCGCGTCGCCTTCGAGGTGGAAGGACGTGCTTTGCGTCAAATGTGCCACCGAAAATGGCGATTGCGTGTATTGGGAGGAGAGGCGAATCCTTCTTGTGCCGTGCGGCTACAGTATAAGGACGCCAACGGCCATACCATGTTGAATACACCGGTTCTCGTCCGATCACCGAAGTTAAGCAACATCGGGCCCGGTTAGTACTTGGATGGGTGACCGCCTGGGAACACCGGGTGCTGTTGGCTCCCTCTCTTCTTTCAAATTTTATGTCTCTACACCTGCCAGCCCTCTTTTCATACAAACTCTCAGGTGCGACAAAGATGCTTCCACAAGCATTTTAAACTACTGTATTAAACGAAAGATGCGAAATTACAGTAATGAACTCAGTTTGTACAAGAATGCGCGGAGGAAGAGTGATAGGAACTCGTTGAAAATAACGAAACACTGCGAATCGACAGATGTGCTCTTGAAATGCGTCAGAGCCTACTGTTTTGTAGGAGCGCTAAATTCCAAAAACTAACTACATTAAAAAAAAAAAAACCTGTTCCCGTCCGACCACCGAAGATAAGCAACAACGTTTATATTCGGATCGGCGACCGCCTGGGAACTCTGGCTGTCTTCATTTCTTGCTTTCTTGTCGCTACCCCTGCCAGCCGTTTTTTCATGCTACCTTTCTCATGTGACAAAGATGCTTCCATACTGATTTTAAACTATCGTAAGATACGATATTAAGGAACTCAGTTTGAAAAGAGTGCGCCAAGGAAGACTTCCAAAGAGTCTCTGGAAATAACAAAACAGTATGAAGTGACAGAAATGTTGTGAAATACGTCAGGGCATATTGTTTTGTAGCAGTGCACAACGGCAAATTTGTAAACAAAAATTTACCTTTCGTCGCTACAAGAGATGGATACTTTGTCGAAAAGCCTGTGTCTTGTGTGCATGTTTTCGCACCTTTCCACGGCACGGCGCGGCACAGAGCTGCTCTGGTAGCTCCGAACGGCCGCACACGTCGCCTCGGACACGCCGGTTCGGCCCGCGCCCATCTCGCAGATGTTCCTCGTGCTTGTGCTGTCATATGGACCGCGACCCGAGCGGCAGCGAGCGGCAGTCGAGCAAAGTCGGGACAAGTCGGGACGGAAGGTGACAGCCGATTATGCACCGTGCGAATTACGCAAATATCTAGAAGCGCGACGCGTGTCAGGCAGGTGAGAACGCTTCTCTCGGTCCAGCAGGACACTGCCACACCCCGCGCAGTCCACCCGCCGCCCGGCCGCGCGCAATCCCTGCGACGGACAACAATAACAAGGTGCGTCTCCCGCGAGTGTCGGAGGCCGCACGAACCAAACGAATGACGGGCGGTGCAACGAGCAGCTGTGTTGTGCGTCTGACCCACGTGGCGGCGCGCCGCACTGCGCGTCGCCTTCGAGGTGGAAGGACGTGCTTTGCGTCAAATGTGCCACCGAAAATGGCGATTGCGTGTATTGGGAGGAGAGGCGAATCCTTCTTGTGCCGTGCGGCTACAGTATAAGGACGCCAACGGCCATACCATGTTGAATACACCGGTTCTCGTCCGATCACCGAAGTTAAGCAACATCGGGCCCGGTTAGTACTTGGATGGGTGACCGCCTGGGAACACCGGGTGCTGTTGGCTCCCTCTCTTCTTTCAAATTTTATGTCTCTACACCTGCCAGCCCTCTTTTCATACAAACTCTCAGGTGCGACAAAGATGCTTCCACAAGCATTTTAAACTACTGTATTAAACGAAAGATGCGAAATTACAGTAATGAACTCAGTTTGTACAAGAATGCGCGGAGGAAGAGTGATAGGAACTCGTTGAAAATAACGAAACACTGCGAATCGACAGATGTGCTCTTGAAATGCGTCAGAGCCTACTGTTTTGTAGGAGCGCTAAATTCCAAAAACTAACTACATTAAAAAAAAAAAAACCTGTTCCCGTCCGACCACCGAAGATAAGCAACAACGTTTATATTCGGATCGGCGACCGCCTGGGAACTCTGGCTGTCTTCATTTCTTGCTTTCTTGTCGCTACCCCTGCCAGCCGTTTTTTCATGCTACCTTTCTCATGTGACAAAGATGCTTCCATACTAATTTTAAACTATCGTAAGATACGATATTAAGGAACTCAGTTTGAAAAGAGTGCGCCAAGGAAGACTTCCAAAGAGTCTCTGGAAATAACAAAACAGTATGAAGTGACAGAAATGTTGTGAAATACGTCAGGGCATATTGTTTTGTAGCAGTGCACAACGGCAAATTTGTAAACAAAAATTTACCTTTCGTCGCTACAAGAGATGGATACTTTGTCGAAAAGCCTGTGTCTTGTGTGCATGTTTTCGCACCTTTCCACGGCACGGCGCGGCACAGAGCTGCTCTGGTAGCTCCGAACGGCCGCACACGTCGCCTCGGACACGCCGGTTCGGCCCGCGCCCATCTCGCAGATGTTCCTCGTGCTTGTGCTGTCATATGGACCGCGACCCGAGCGGCAGCGAGCAAAGTCGGGACAAGTCGGGACGGAAGGTGACAGCCGATTATGCACCGTGCGAATTACGCAAATATCTAGAAGCGCGACGCGTGTCAGGCAGGTGAGAACGCTTCTCTCGGTCCAGCAGGACACTGCCACACCCCGCGCAGTCCACCCGCCGCCCGGCCGCGCGCAATCCCTGCGACGGACAACAATAACAAGGTGCGTCTCCCGCGAGTGTCGGAGGCCGCACGAACCAAACGAATGACGGGCGGTGCAACGAGCAGCTGTGTTGTGCGTCTGACCCACGTGGCGGCGCGCCGCACTGCGCGTCGCCTTCGAGGTGGAAGGACGTGCTTTGCGTCAAATGTGCCACCGAAAATGGCGATTGCGTGTATTGGGAGGAGAGGCGAATCCTTCTTGTGCCGTGCGGCTACAGTATAAGGACGCCAACGGCCATACCATGTTGAATACACCGGTTCTCGTCCGATCACCGAAGTTAAGCAACATCGGGCCCGGTTAGTACTTGGATGGGTGACCGCCTGGGAACACCGGGTGCTGTTGGCTCCCTCTCTTCTTTCAAATTTTATGTCTCTACACCTGCCAGCCCTCTTTTCATACAAACTCTCAGGTGCGACAAAGATGCTTCCACAAGCATTTTAAACTACTGTATTAAACGAAAGATGCGAAATTACAGTAATGAACTCAGTTTGTACAAGAATGCGCGGAGGAAGAGTGATAGGAACTCGTTGAAAATAACGAAACACTGCGAATCGACAGATGTGCTCTTGAAATGCGTCAGAGCCTACTGTTTTGTAGGAGCGCTAAATTCCAAAAACTAACTACATTAAAAAAAAAAAAACCTGTTCCCGTCCGACCACCGAAGATAAGCAACAACGTTTATATTCGGATCGGCGACCGCCTGGGAACTCTGGCTGTCTTCATTTCTTGCTTTCTTGTCGCTACCCCTGCCAGCCGTTTTTTCATGCTACCTTTCTCATGTGACAAAGATGCTTCCATACTAATTTTAAACTATCGTAAGATACGATATTAAGGAACTCAGTTTGAAAAGAGTGCGCCAAGGAAGACTTCCAAAGAGTCTCTGGAAATAACAAAACAGTATGAAGTGACAGAAATGTTGTGAAATACGTCAGGGCATATTGTTTTGTAGCAGTGCACAACGGCAAATTTGTAAACAAAAATTTACCTTTCGTCGCTACAAGAGATGGATACTTTGTCGAAAAGCCTGTGTCTTGTGTGCATGTTTTCGCACCTTTCCACGGCACGGCGCGGCACAGAGCTGCTCTGGTAGCTCCGAACGGCCGCACACGTCGCCTCGGACACGCCGGTTCGGCCCGCGCCCATCTCGCAGATGTTCCTCGTGCTTGTGCTGTCATATGGACCGCGACCCGAGCGGCAGCGAGCGGCAGTCGAGCAAAGTCGGGACAAGTCGGGACGGAAGGTGACAGCCGATTATGCACCGTGCGAATTACGCAAATATCTAGAAGCGCGACGCGTGTCAGGCAGGTGAGAACGCTTCTCTCGGTCCAGCAGGACACTGCCACACCCCGCGCAGTCCACCCGCCGCCCGGCCGCGCGCAATCCCTGCGACGGACAACAATAACAAGGTGCGTCTCCCGCGAGTGTCGGAGGCCGCACGAACCAAACGAATGACGGGCGGTGCAACGAGCAGCTGTGTTGTGCGTCTGACCCACGTGGCGGCGCGCCGCACTGCGCGTCGCCTTCGAGGTGGAAGGACGTGCTTTGCGTCAAATGTGCCACCGAAAATGGCGATTGCGTGTATTGGGAGGAGAGGCGAATCCTTCTTGTGCCGTGCGGCTACAGTATAAGGACGCCAACGGCCATACCATGTTGAATACACCGGTTCTCGTCCGATCACCGAAGTTAAGCAACATCGGGCCCGGTTAGTACTTGGATGGGTGACCGCCTGGGAACACCGGGTGCTGTTGGCTCCCTCTCTTCTTTCAAATTTTATGTCTCTACACCTGCCAGCCCTCTTTTCATACAAACTCTCAGGTGCGACAAAGATGCTTCCACAAGCATTTTAAACTACTGTATTAAACGAAAGATGCGAAATTACAGTAATGAACTCAGTTTGTACAAGAATGCGCGGAGGAAGAGTGATAGGAACTCGTTGAAAATAACGAAACACTGCGAATCGACAGATGTGCTCTTGAAATGCGTCAGAGCCTACTGTTTTGTAGGAGCGCTAAATTCCAAAAACTAACTACATTAAAAAAAAAAAAAACCTGTTCCCGTCCGACCACCGAAGATAAGCAACAACGTTTATATTCGGATCGGCGACCGCCTGGGAACTCTGGCTGTCTTCATTTCTTGCTTTCTTGTCGCTACCCCTGCCAGCCGTTTTTTCATGCTACCTTTCTCATGTGACAAAGATGCTTCCATACTAATTTTAAACTATCGTAAGATACGATATTAAGGAACTCAGTTTGAAAAGAGTGCGCCAAGGAAGACTTCCAAAGAGTCTCTGGAAATAACAAAACAGTATGAAGTGACAGAAATGTTGTGAAATACGTCAGGGCATATTGTTTTGTAGCAGTGCACAACGGCAAATTTGTAAACAAAAATTTACCTTTCGTCGCTACAAGAGATGGATACTTTGTCGAAAAGCCTGTGTCTTGTGTGCATGTTTTCGCACCTTTCCACGGCACGGCGCGGCACAGAGCTGCTCTGGTAGCTCCGAACGGCCGCACACGTCGCCTCGGACACGCCGGTTCGGCCCGCGCCCATCTCGCAGATGTTCCTCGTGCTTGTGCTGTCATATGGACCGCGACCCGAGCGGCAGCGAGCGGCAGTCGAGCAAAGTCGGGACAAGTCGGGACGGAAGGTGACAGCCGATTATGCACCGTGCGAATTACGCAAATATCTAGAAGCGCGACGCGTGTCAGGCAGGTGAGAACGCTTCTCTCGGTCCAGCAGGACACTGCCACACCCCGCGCAGTCCACCCGCCGCCCGGCCGCGCGCAATCCCTGCGACGGACAACAATAACAAGGTGCGTCTCCCGCGAGTGTCGGAGGCCGCACGAACCAAACGAATGACGGGCGGTGCAACGAGCAGCTGTGTTGTGCGTCTGACCCACGTGGCGGCGCGCCGCACTGCGCGTCGCCTTCGAGGTGGAAGGACGTGCTTTGCGTCAAATGTGCCACCGAAAATGGCGATTGCGTGTATTGGGAGGAGAGGCGAATCCTTCTTGTGCCGTGCGGCTACAGTATAAGGACGCCAACGGCCATACCATGTTGAATACACCGGTTCTCGTCCGATCACCGAAGTTAAGCAACATCGGGCCCGGTTAGTACTTGGATGGGTGACCGCCTGGGAACACCGGGTGCTGTTGGCTCCCTCTCTTCTTTCAAATTTTATGTCTCTACACCTGCCAGCCCTCTTTTCATACAAACTCTCAGGTGCGACAAAGATGCTTCCACAAGCATTTTAAACTACTGTATTAAACGAAAGATGCGAAATTACAGTAATGAACTCAGTTTGTACAAGAATGCGCGGAGGAAGAGTGATAGGAACTCGTTGAAAATAACGAAACACTGCGAATCGACAGATGTGCTCTTGAAATGCGTCAGAGCCTACTGTTTTGTAGGAGCGCTAAATTCCAAAAACTAACTACATTAAAAAAAAAAAAAACCTGTTCCCGTCCGACCACCGAAGATAAGCAACAACGTTTATATTCGGATCGGCGACCGCCTGGGAACTCTGGCTGTCTTCATTTCTTGCTTTCTTGTCGCTACCCCTGCCAGCCGTTTTTTCATGCTACCTTTCTCATGTGACAAAGATGCTTCCATACTAATTTTAAACTATCGTAAGATACGATATTAAGGAACTCAGTTTGAAAAGAGTGCGCCAAGGAAGACTTCCAAAGAGTCTCTGGAAATAACAAAACAGTATGAAGTGACAGAAATGTTGTGAAATACGTCAGGGCATATTGTTTTGTAGCAGTGCACAACGGCAAATTTGTAAACAAAAATTTACCTTTCGTCGCTACAAGAGATGGATACTTTGTCGAAAAGCCTGTGTCTTGTGTGCATGTTTTCGCACCTTTCCACGGCACGGCGCGGCACAGAGCTGCTCTGGTAGCTCCGAACGGCCGCACACGTCGCCTCGGACACGCCGGTTCGGCCCGCGCCCATCTCGCAGATGTTCCTCGTGCTTGTGCTGTCATATGGACCGCGACCCGAGCGGCAGCGAGCGGCAGTCGAGCAAAGTCGGGACAAGTCGGGACGGAAGGTGACAGCCGATTATGCACCGTGCGAATTACGCAAATATCTAGAAGCGCGACGCGTGTCAGGCAGGTGAGAACGCTTCTCTCGGTCCAGCAGGACACTGCCACACCCCGCGCAGTCCACCCGCCGCCCGGCCGCGCGCAATCCCTGCGACGGACAACAATAACAAGGTGCGTCTCCCGCGAGTGTCGGAGGCCGCACGAACCAAACGAATGACGGGCGGTGCAACGAGCAGCTGTGTTGTGCGTCTGACCCACGTGGCGGCGCGCCGCACTGCGCGTCGCCTTCGAGGTGGAAGGACGTGCTTTGCGTCAAATGTGCCACCGAAAATGGCGATTGCGTGTATTGGGAGGAGAGGCGAATCCTTCTTGTGCCGTGCGGCTACAGTATAAGGACGCCAACGGCCATACCATGTTGAATACACCGGTTCTCGTCCGATCACCGAAGTTAAGCAACATCGGGCCCGGTTAGTACTTGGATGGGTGACCGCCTGGGAACACCGGGTGCTGTTGGCTCCCTCTCTTCTTTCAAATTTTATGTCTCTACACCTGCCAGCCCTCTTTTCATACAAACTCTCAGGTGCGACAAAGATGCTTCCACAAGCATTTTAAACTACTGTATTAAACGAAAGATGCGAAATTACAGTAATGAACTCAGTTTGTACAAGAATGCGCGGAGGAAGAGTGATAGGAACTCGTTGAAAATAACGAAACACTGCGAATCGACAGATGTGCTCTTGAAATGCGTCAGAGCCTACTGTTTTGTAGGAGCGCTAAATTCCAAAAACTAACTACATTAAAAAAAAAAAAACCTGTTCCCGTCCGACCACCGAAGATAAGCAACAACGTTTATATTCGGATCGGCGACCGCCTGGGAACTCTGGCTGTCTTCATTTCTTGCTTTCTTGTCGCTACCCCTGCCAGCCGTTTTTTCATGCTACCTTTCTCATGTGACAAAGATGCTTCCATACTGATTTTAAACTATCGTAAGATACGATATTAAGGAACTCAGTTTGAAAAGAGTGCGCCAAGGAAGACTTCCAAAGAGTCTCTGGAAATAACAAAACAGTATGAAGTGACAGAAATGTTGTGAAATACGTCAGGGCATATTGTTTTGTAGCAGTGCACAACGGCAAATTTGTAAACAAAAATTTACCTTTCGTCGCTACAAGAGATGGATACTTTGTCGAAAAGCCTGTGTCTTGTGTGCATGTTTTCGCACCTTTCCACGGCACGGCGCGGCACAGAGCTGCTCTGGTAGCTCCGAACGGCCGCACACGTCGCCTCGGACACGCCGGTTCGGCCCGCGCCCATCTCGCAGATGTTCCTCGTGCTTGTGCTGTCATATGGACCGCGACCCGAGCGGCAGCGAGCGGCAGTCGAGCAAAGTCGGGACAAGTCGGGACGGAAGGTGACAGCCGATTATGCACCGTGCGAATTACGCAAATATCTAGAAGCGCGACGCGTGTCAGGCAGGTGAGAACGCTTCTCTCGGTCCAGCAGGACACTGCCACACCCCGCGCAGTCCACCCGCCGCCCGGCCGCGCGCAATCCCTGCGACGGACAACAATAACAAGGTGCGTCTCCCGCGAGTGTCGGAGGCCGCACGAACCAAACGAATGACGGGCGGTGCAACGAGCAGCTGTGTTGTGCGTCTGACCCACGTGGCGGCGCGCCGCACTGCGCGTCGCCTTCGAGGTGGAAGGACGTGCTTTGCGTCAAATGTGCCACCGAAAATGGCGATTGCGTGTATTGGGAGGAGAGGCGAATCCTTCTTGTGCCGTGCGGCTACAGTATAAGGACGCCAACGGCCATACCATGTTGAATACACCGGTTCTCGTCCGATCACCGAAGTTAAGCAACATCGGGCCCGGTTAGTACTTGGATGGGTGACCGCCTGGGAACACCGGGTGCTGTTGGCTCCCTCTCTTCTTTCAAATTTTATGTCTCTACACCTGCCAGCCCTCTTTTCATACAAACTCTCAGGTGCGACAAAGATGCTTCCACAAGCATTTTAAACTACTGTATTAAACGAAAGATGCGAAATTACAGTAATGAACTCAGTTTGTACAAGAATGCGCGGAGGAAGAGTGATAGGAACTCGTTGAAAATAACGAAACACTGCGAATCGACAGATGTGCTCTTGAAATGCGTCAGAGCCTACTGTTTTGTAGGAGCGCTAAATTCCAAAAACTAACTACATTAAAAAAAAAAAAAACCTGTTCCCGTCCGACCACCGAAGATAAGCAACAACGTTTATATTCGGATCGGCGACCGCCTGGGAACTCTGGCTGTCTTCATTTCTTGCTTTCTTGTCGCTACCCCTGCCAGCCGTTTTTTCATGCTACCTTTCTCATGTGACAAAGATGCTTCCATACTAATTTTAAACTATCGTAAGATACGATATTAAGGAACTCAGTTTGAAAAGAGTGCGCCAAGGAAGACTTCCAAAGAGTCTCTGGAAATAACAAAACAGTATGAAGTGACAGAAATGTTGTGAAATACGTCAGGGCATATTGTTTTGTAGCAGTGCACAACGGCAAATTTGTAAACAAAAATTTACCTTTCGTCGCTACAAGAGATGGATACTTTGTCGAAAAGCCTGTGTCTTGTGTGCATGTTTTCGCACCTTTCCACGGCACGGCGCGGCACAGAGCTGCTCTGGTAGCTCCGAACGGCCGCACACGTCGCCTCGGACACGCCGGTTCGGCCCGCGCCCATCTCGCAGATGTTCCTCGTGCTTGTGCTGTCATATGGACCGCGACCCGAGCGGCAGCGAGCGGCAGTCGAGCAAAGTCGGGACAAGTCGGGACGGAAGGTGACAGCCGATTATGCACCGTGCGAATTACGCAAATATCTAGAAGCGCGACGCGTGTCAGGCAGGTGAGAACGCTTCTCTCGGTCCAGCAGGACACTGCCACACCCCGCGCAGTCCACCCGCCGCCCGGCCGCGCGCAATCCCTGCGACGGACAACAATAACAAGGTGCGTCTCCCGCGAGTGTCGGAGGCCGCACGAACCAAACGAATGACGGGCGGTGCAACGAGCAGCTGTGTTGTGCGTCTGACCCACGTGGCGGCGCGCCGCACTGCGCGTCGCCTTCGAGGTGGAAGGACGTGCTTTGCGTCAAATGTGCCACCGAAAATGGCGATTGCGTGTATTGGGAGGAGAGGCGAATCCTTCTTGTGCCGTGCGGCTACAGTATAAGGACGCCAACGGCCATACCATGTTGAATACACCGGTTCTCGTCCGATCACCGAAGTTAAGCAACATCGGGCCCGGTTAGTACTTGGATGGGTGACCGCCTGGGAACACCGGGTGCTGTTGGCTCCCTCTCTTCTTTCAAATTTTATGTCTCTACACCTGCCAGCCCTCTTTTCATACAAACTCTCAGGTGCGACAAAGATGCTTCCACAAGCATTTTAAACTACTGTATTAAACGAAAGATGCGAAATTACAGTAATGAACTCAGTTTGTACAAGAATGCGCGGAGGAAGAGTGATAGGAACTCGTTGAAAATAACGAAACACTGCGAATCGACAGATGTGCTCTTGAAATGCGTCAGAGCCTACTGTTTTGTAGGAGCGCTAAATTCCAAAAACTAACTACATTAAAAAAAAAAAAACCTGTTCCCGTCCGACCACCGAAGATAAGCAACAACGTTTATATTCGGATCGGCGACCGCCTGGGAACTCTGGCTGTCTTCATTTCTTGCTTTCTTGTCGCTACCCCTGCCAGCCGTTTTTTCATGCTACCTTTCTCATGTGACAAAGATGCTTCCATACTGATTTTAAACTATCGTAAGATACGATATTAAGGAACTCAGTTTGAAAAGAGTGCGCCAAGGAAGACTTCCAAAGAGTCTCTGGAAATAACAAAACAGTATGAAGTGACAGAAATGTTGTGAAATACGTCAGGGCATATTGTTTTGTAGCAGTGCACAACGGCAAATTTGTAAACAAAAATTTACCTTTCGTCGCTACAAGAGATGGATACTTTGTCGAAAAGCCTGTGTCTTGTGTGCATGTTTTCGCACCTTTCCACGGCACGGCGCGGCACAGAGCTGCTCTGGTAGCTCCGAACGGCCGCACACGTCGCCTCGGACACGCCGGTTCGGCCCGCGCCCATCTCGCAGATGTTCCTCGTGCTTGTGCTGTCATATGGACCGCGACCCGAGCGGCAGCGAGCGGCAGTCGAGCAAAGTCGGGACAAGTCGGGACGGAAGGTGACAGCCGATTATGCACCGTGCGAATTACGCAAATATCTAGAAGCGCGACGCGTGTCAGGCAGGTGAGAACGCTTCTCTCGGTCCAGCAGGACACTGCCACACCCCGCGCAGTCCACCCGCCGCCCGGCCGCGCGCAATCCCTGCGACGGACAACAATAACAAGGTGCGTCTCCCGCGAGTGTCGGAGGCCGCACGAACCAAACGAATGACGGGCGGTGCAACGAGCAGCTGTGTTGTGCGTCTGACCCACGTGGCGGCGCGCCGCACTGCGCGTCGCCTTCGAGGTGGAAGGACGTGCTTTGCGTCAAATGTGCCACCGAAAATGGCGATTGCGTGTATTGGGAGGAGAGGCGAATCCTTCTTGTGCCGTGCGGCTACAGTATAAGGACGCCAACGGCCATACCATGTTGAATACACCGGTTCTCGTCCGATCACCGAAGTTAAGCAACATCGGGCCCGGTTAGTACTTGGATGGGTGACCGCCTGGGAACACCGGGTGCTGTTGGCTCCCTCTCTTCTTTCAAATTTTATGTCTCTACACCTGCCAGCCCTCTTTTCATACAAACTCTCAGGTGCGACAAAGATGCTTCCACAAGCATTTTAAACTACTGTATTAAACGAAAGATGCGAAATTACAGTAATGAACTCAGTTTGTACAAGAATGCGCGGAGGAAGAGTGATAGGAACTCGTTGAAAATAACGAAACACTGCGAATCGACAGATGTGCTCTTGAAATGCGTCAGAGCCTACTGTTTTGTAGGAGCGCTAAATTCCAAAAACTAACTACATTAAAAAAAAAAAAACCTGTTCCCGTCCGACCACCGAAGATAAGCAACAACGTTTATATTCGGATCGGCGACCGCCTGGGAACTCTGGCTGTCTTCATTTCTTGCTTTCTTGTCGCTACCCCTGCCAGCCGTTTTTTCATGCTACCTTTCTCATGTGACAAAGATGCTTCCATACTAATTTTAAACTATCGTAAGATACGATATTAAGGAACTCAGTTTGAAAAGAGTGCGCCAAGGAAGACTTCCAAAGAGTCTCTGGAAATAACAAAACAGTATGAAGTGACAGAAATGTTGTGAAATACGTCAGGGCATATTGTTTTGTAGCAGTGCACAACGGCAAATTTGTAAACAAAAATTTACCTTTCGTCGCTACAAGAGATGGATACTTTGTCGAAAAGCCTGTGTCTTGTGTGCATGTTTTCGCACCTTTCCACGGCACGGCGCGGCACAGAGCTGCTCTGGTAGCTCCGAACGGCCGCACACGTCGCCTCGGACACGCCGGTTCGGCCCGCGCCCATCTCGCAGATGTTCCTCGTGCTTGTGCTGTCATATGGACCGCGACCCGAGCGGCAGCGAGCAAAGTCGGGACAAGTCGGGACGGAAGGTGACAGCCGATTATGCACCGTGCGAATTACGCAAATATCTAGAAGCGCGACGCGTGTCAGGCAGGTGAGAACGCTTCTCTCGGTCCAGCAGGACACTGCCACACCCCGCGCAGTCCACCCGCCGCCCGGCCGCGCGCAATCCCTGCGACGGACAACAATAACAAGGTGCGTCTCCCGCGAGTGTCGGAGGCCGCACGAACCAAACGAATGACGGGCGGTGCAACGAGCAGCTGTGTTGTGCGTCTGACCCACGTGGCGGCGCGCCGCACTGCGCGTCGCCTTCGAGGTGGAAGGACGTGCTTTGCGTCAAATGTGCCACCGAAAATGGCGATTGCGTGTATTGGGAGGAGAGGCGAATCCTTCTTGTGCCGTGCGGCTACAGTATAAGGACGCCAACGGCCATACCATGTTGAATACACCGGTTCTCGTCCGATCACCGAAGTTAAGCAACATCGGGCCCGGTTAGTACTTGGATGGGTGACCGCCTGGGAACACCGGGTGCTGTTGGCTCCCTCTCTTCTTTCAAATTTTATGTCTCTACACCTGCCAGCCCTCTTTTCATACAAACTCTCAGGTGCGACAAAGATGCTTCCACAAGCATTTTAAACTACTGTATTAAACGAAAGATGCGAAATTACAGTAATGAACTCAGTTTGTACAAGAATGCGCGGAGGAAGAGTGATAGGAACTCGTTGAAAATAACGAAACACTGCGAATCGACAGATGTGCTCTTGAAATGCGTCAGAGCCTACTGTTTTGTAGGAGCGCTAAATTCCAAAAACTAACTACATTAAAAAAAAAAAAACCTGTTCCCGTCCGACCACCGAAGATAAGCAACAACGTTTATATTCGGATCGGCGACCGCCTGGGAACTCTGGCTGTCTTCATTTCTTGCTTTCTTGTCGCTACCCCTGCCAGCCGTTTTTTCATGCTACCTTTCTCATGTGACAAAGATGCTTCCATACTAATTTTAAACTATCGTAAGATACGATATTAAGGAACTCAGTTTGAAAAGAGTGCGCCAAGGAAGACTTCCAAAGAGTCTCTGGAAATAACAAAACAGTATGAAGTGACAGAAATGTTGTGAAATACGTCAGGGCATATTGTTTTGTAGCAGTGCACAACGGCAAATTTGTAAACAAAAATTTACCTTTCGTCGCTACAAGAGATGGATACTTTGTCGAAAAGCCTGTGTCTTGTGTGCATGTTTTCGCACCTTTCCACGGCACGGCGCGGCACAGAGCTGCTCTGGTAGCTCCGAACGGCCGCACACGTCGCCTCGGACACGCCGGTTCGGCCCGCGCCCATCTCGCAGATGTTCCTCGTGCTTGTGCTGTCATATGGACCGCGACCCGAGCGGCAGCGAGCGGCAGTCGAGCAAAGTCGGGACAAGTCGGGACGGAAGGTGACAGCCGATTATGCACCGTGCGAATTACGCAAATATCTAGAAGCGCGACGCGTGTCAGGCAGGTGAGAACGCTTCTCTCGGTCCAGCAGGACACTGCCACACCCCGCGCAGTCCACCCGCCGCCCGGCCGCGCGCAATCCCTGCGACGGACAACAATAACAAGGTGCGTCTCCCGCGAGTGTCGGAGGCCGCACGAACCAAACGAATGACGGGCGGTGCAACGAGCAGCTGTGTTGTGCGTCTGACCCACGTGGCGGCGCGCCGCACTGCGCGTCGCCTTCGAGGTGGAAGGACGTGCTTTGCGTCAAATGTGCCACCGAAAATGGCGATTGCGTGTATTGGGAGGAGAGGCGAATCCTTCTTGTGCCGTGCGGCTACAGTATAAGGACGCCAACGGCCATACCATGTTGAATACACCGGTTCTCGTCCGATCACCGAAGTTAAGCAACATCGGGCCCGGTTAGTACTTGGATGGGTGACCGCCTGGGAACACCGGGTGCTGTTGGCTCCCTCTCTTCTTTCAAATTTTATGTCTCTACACCTGCCAGCCCTCTTTTCATACAAACTCTCAGGTGCGACAAAGATGCTTCCACAAGCATTTTAAACTACTGTATTAAACGAAAGATGCGAAATTACAGTAATGAACTCAGTTTGTACAAGAATGCGCGGAGGAAGAGTGATAGGAACTCGTTGAAAATAACGAAACACTGCGAATCGACAGATGTGCTCTTGAAATGCGTCAGAGCCTACTGTTTTGTAGGAGCGCTAAATTCCAAAAACTAACTACATTAAAAAAAAAAAAACCTGTTCCCGTCCGACCACCGAAGATAAGCAACAACGTTTATATTCGGATCGGCGACCGCCTGGGAACTCTGGCTGTCTTCATTTCTTGCTTTCTTGTCGCTACCCCTGCCAGCCGTTTTTTCATGCTACCTTTCTCATGTGACAAAGATGCTTCCATACTAATTTTAAACTATCGTAAGATACGATATTAAGGAACTCAGTTTGAAAAGAGTGCGCCAAGGAAGACTTCCAAAGAGTCTCTGGAAATAACAAAACAGTATGAAGTGACAGAAATGTTGTGAAATACGTCAGGGCATATTGTTTTGTAGCAGTGCACAACGGCAAATTTGTAAACAAAAATTTACCTTTCGTCGCTACAAGAGATGGATACTTTGTCGAAAAGCCTGTGTCTTGTGTGCATGTTTTCGCACCTTTCCACGGCACGGCGCGGCACAGAGCTGCTCTGGTAGCTCCGAACGGCCGCACACGTCGCCTCGGACACGCCGGTTCGGCCCGCGCCCATCTCGCAGATGTTCCTCGTGCTTGTGCTGTCATATGGACCGCGACCCGAGCGGCAGCGAGCAAAGTCGGGACAAGTCGGGACGGAAGGTGACAGCCGATTATGCACCGTGCGAATTACGCAAATATCTAGAAGCGCGACGCGTGTCAGGCAGGTGAGAACGCTTCTCTCGGTCCAGCAGGACACTGCCACACCCCGCGCAGTCCACCCGCCGCCCGGCCGCGCGCAATCCCTGCGACGGACAACAATAACAAGGTGCGTCTCCCGCGAGTGTCGGAGGCCGCACGAACCAAACGAATGACGGGCGGTGCAACGAGCAGCTGTGTTGTGCGTCTGACCCACGTGGCGGCGCGCCGCACTGCGCGTCGCCTTCGAGGTGGAAGGACGTGCTTTGCGTCAAATGTGCCACCGAAAATGGCGATTGCGTGTATTGGGAGGAGAGGCGAATCCTTCTTGTGCCGTGCGGCTACAGTATAAGGACGCCAACGGCCATACCATGTTGAATACACCGGTTCTCGTCCGATCACCGAAGTTAAGCAACATCGGGCCCGGTTAGTACTTGGATGGGTGACCGCCTGGGAACACCGGGTGCTGTTGGCTCCCTCTCTTCTTTCAAATTTTATGTCTCTACACCTGCCAGCCCTCTTTTCATACAAACTCTCAGGTGCGACAAAGATGCTTCCACAAGCATTTTAAACTACTGTATTAAACGAAAGATGCGAAATTACAGTAATGAACTCAGTTTGTACAAGAATGCGCGGAGGAAGAGTGATAGGAACTCGTTGAAAATAACGAAACACTGCGAATCGACAGATGTGCTCTTGAAATGCGTCAGAGCCTACTGTTTTGTAGGAGCGCTAAATTCCAAAAACTAACTACATTAAAAAAAAAAAAACCTGTTCCCGTCCGACCACCGAAGATAAGCAACAACGTTTATATTCGGATCGGCGACCGCCTGGGAACTCTGGCTGTCTTCATTTCTTGCTTTCTTGTCGCTACCCCTGCCAGCCGTTTTTTCATGCTACCTTTCTCATGTGACAAAGATGCTTCCATACTAATTTTAAACTATCGTAAGATACGATATTAAGGAACTCAGTTTGAAAAGAGTGCGCCAAGGAAGACTTCCAAAGAGTCTCTGGAAATAACAAAACAGTATGAAGTGACAGAAATGTTGTGAAATACGTCAGGGCATATTGTTTTGTAGCAGTGCACAACGGCAAATTTGTAAACAAAAATTTACCTTTCGTCGCTACAAGAGATGGATACTTTGTCGAAAAGCCTGTGTCTTGTGTGCATGTTTTCGCACCTTTCCACGGCACGGCGCGGCACAGAGCTGCTCTGGTAGCTCCGAACGGCCGCACACGTCGCCTCGGACACGCCGGTTCGGCCCGCGCCCATCTCGCAGATGTTCCTCGTGCTTGTGCTGTCATATGGACCGCGACCCGAGCGGCAGCGAGCAAAGTCGGGACAAGTCGGGACGGAAGGTGACAGCCGATTATGCACCGTGCGAATTACGCAAATATCTAGAAGCGCGACGCGTGTCAGGCAGGTGAGAACGCTTCTCTCGGTCCAGCAGGACACTGCCACACCCCGCGCAGTCCACCCGCCGCCCGGCCGCGCGCAATCCCTGCGACGGACAACAATAACAAGGTGCGTCTCCCGCGAGTGTCGGAGGCCGCACGAACCAAACGAATGACGGGCGGTGCAACGAGCAGCTGTGTTGTGCGTCTGACCCACGTGGCGGCGCGCCGCACTGCGCGTCGCCTTCGAGGTGGAAGGACGTGCTTTGCGTCAAATGTGCCACCGAAAATGGCGATTGCGTGTATTGGGAGGAGAGGCGAATCCTTCTTGTGCCGTGCGGCTACAGTATAAGGACGCCAACGGCCATACCATGTTGAATACACCGGTTCTCGTCCGATCACCGAAGTTAAGCAACATCGGGCCCGGTTAGTACTTGGATGGGTGACCGCCTGGGAACACCGGGTGCTGTTGGCTCCCTCTCTTCTTTCAAATTTTATGTCTCTACACCTGCCAGCCCTCTTTTCATACAAACTCTCAGGTGCGACAAAGATGCTTCCACAAGCATTTTAAACTACTGTATTAAACGAAAGATGCGAAATTACAGTAATGAACTCAGTTTGTACAAGAATGCGCGGAGGAAGAGTGATAGGAACTCGTTGAAAATAACGAAACACTGCGAATCGACAGATGTGCTCTTGAAATGCGTCAGAGCCTACTGTTTTGTAGGAGCGCTAAATTCCAAAAACTAACTACATTAAAAAAAAAAAAACCTGTTCCCGTCCGACCACCGAAGATAAGCAACAACGTTTATATTCGGATCGGCGACCGCCTGGGAACTCTGGCTGTCTTCATTTCTTGCTTTCTTGTCGCTACCCCTGCCAGCCGTTTTTTCATGCTACCTTTCTCATGTGACAAAGATGCTTCCATACTAATTTTAAACTATCGTAAGATACGATATTAAGGAACTCAGTTTGAAAAGAGTGCGCCAAGGAAGACTTCCAAAGAGTCTCTGGAAATAACAAAACAGTATGAAGTGACAGAAATGTTGTGAAATACGTCAGGGCATATTGTTTTGTAGCAGTGCACAACGGCAAATTTGTAAACAAAAATTTACCTTTCGTCGCTACAAGAGATGGATACTTTGTCGAAAAGCCTGTGTCTTGTGTGCATGTTTTCGCACCTTTCCACGGCACGGCGCGGCACAGAGCTGCTCTGGTAGCTCCGAACGGCCGCACACGTCGCCTCGGACACGCCGGTTCGGCCCGCGCCCATCTCGCAGATGTTCCTCGTGCTTGTGCTGTCATATGGACCGCGACCCGAGCGGCAGCGAGCAAAGTCGGGACAAGTCGGGACGGAAGGTGACAGCCGATTATGCACCGTGCGAATTACGCAAATATCTAGAAGCGCGACGCGTGTCAGGCAGGTGAGAACGCTTCTCTCGGTCCAGCAGGACACTGCCACACCCCGCGCAGTCCACCCGCCGCCCGGCCGCGCGCAATCCCTGCGACGGACAACAATAACAAGGTGCGTCTCCCGCGAGTGTCGGAGGCCGCACGAACCAAACGAATGACGGGCGGTGCAACGAGCAGCTGTGTTGTGCGTCTGACCCACGTGGCGGCGCGCCGCACTGCGCGTCGCCTTCGAGGTGGAAGGACGTGCTTTGCGTCAAATGTGCCACCGAAAATGGCGATTGCGTGTATTGGGAGGAGAGGCGAATCCTTCTTGTGCCGTGCGGCTACAGTATAAGGACGCCAACGGCCATACCATGTTGAATACACCGGTTCTCGTCCGATCACCGAAGTTAAGCAACATCGGGCCCGGTTAGTACTTGGATGGGTGACCGCCTGGGAACACCGGGTGCTGTTGGCTCCCTCTCTTCTTTCAAATTTTATGTCTCTACACCTGCCAGCCCTCTTTTCATACAAACTCTCAGGTGCGACAAAGATGCTTCCACAAGCATTTTAAACTACTGTATTAAACGAAAGATGCGAAATTACAGTAATGAACTCAGTTTGTACAAGAATGCGCGGAGGAAGAGTGATAGGAACTCGTTGAAAATAACGAAACACTGCGAATCGACAGATGTGCTCTTGAAATGCGTCAGAGCCTACTGTTTTGTAGGAGCGCTAAATTCCAAAAACTAACTACATTAAAAAAAAAAAAAACCTGTTCCCGTCCGACCACCGAAGATAAGCAACAACGTTTATATTCGGATCGGCGACCGCCTGGGAACTCTGGCTGTCTTCATTTCTTGCTTTCTTGTCGCTACCCCTGCCAGCCGTTTTTTCATGCTACCTTTCTCATGTGACAAAGATGCTTCCATACTAATTTTAAACTATCGTAAGATACGATATTAAGGAACTCAGTTTGAAAAGAGTGCGCCAAGGAAGACTTCCAAAGAGTCTCTGGAAATAACAAAACAGTATGAAGTGACAGAAATGTTGTGAAATACGTCAGGGCATATTGTTTTGTAGCAGTGCACAACGGCAAATTTGTAAACAAAAATTTACCTTTCGTCGCTACAAGAGATGGATACTTTGTCGAAAAGCCTGTGTCTTGTGTGCATGTTTTCGCACCTTTCCACGGCACGGCGCGGCACAGAGCTGCTCTGGTAGCTCCGAACGGCCGCACACGTCGCCTCGGACACGCCGGTTCGGCCCGCGCCCATCTCGCAGATGTTCCTCGTGCTTGTGCTGTCATATGGACCGCGACCCGAGCGGCAGCGAGCGGCAGTCGAGCAAAGTCGGGACAAGTCGGGACGGAAGGTGACAGCCGATTATGCACCGTGCGAATTACGCAAATATCTAGAAGCGCGACGCGTGTCAGGCAGGTGAGAACGCTTCTCTCGGTCCAGCAGGACACTGCCACACCCCGCGCAGTCCACCCGCCGCCCGGCCGCGCGCAATCCCTGCGACGGACAACAATAACAAGGTGCGTCTCCCGCGAGTGTCGGAGGCCGCACGAACCAAACGAATGACGGGCGGTGCAACGAGCAGCTGTGTTGTGCGTCTGACCCACGTGGCGGCGCGCCGCACTGCGCGTCGCCTTCGAGGTGGAAGGACGTGCTTTGCGTCAAATGTGCCACCGAAAATGGCGATTGCGTGTATTGGGAGGAGAGGCGAATCCTTCTTGTGCCGTGCGGCTACAGTATAAGGACGCCAACGGCCATACCATGTTGAATACACCGGTTCTCGTCCGATCACCGAAGTTAAGCAACATCGGGCCCGGTTAGTACTTGGATGGGTGACCGCCTGGGAACACCGGGTGCTGTTGGCTCCCTCTCTTCTTTCAAATTTTATGTCTCTACACCTGCCAGCCCTCTTTTCATACAAACTCTCAGGTGCGACAAAGATGCTTCCACAAGCATTTTAAACTACTGTATTAAACGAAAGATGCGAAATTACAGTAATGAACTCAGTTTGTACAAGAATGCGCGGAGGAAGAGTGATAGGAACTCGTTGAAAATAACGAAACACTGCGAATCGACAGATGTGCTCTTGAAATGCGTCAGAGCCTACTGTTTTGTAGGAGCGCTAAATTCCAAAAACTAACTACATTAAAAAAAAAAAAACCTGTTCCCGTCCGACCACCGAAGATAAGCAACAACGTTTATATTCGGATCGGCGACCGCCTGGGAACTCTGGCTGTCTTCATTTCTTGCTTTCTTGTCGCTACCCCTGCCAGCCGTTTTTTCATGCTACCTTTCTCATGTGACAAAGATGCTTCCATACTGATTTTAAACTATCGTAAGATACGATATTAAGGAACTCAGTTTGAAAAGAGTGCGCCAAGGAAGACTTCCAAAGAGTCTCTGGAAATAACAAAACAGTATGAAGTGACAGAAATGTTGTGAAATACGTCAGGGCATATTGTTTTGTAGCAGTGCACAACGGCAAATTTGTAAACAAAAATTTACCTTTCGTCGCTACAAGAGATGGATACTTTGTCGAAAAGCCTGTGTCTTGTGTGCATGTTTTCGCACCTTTCCACGGCACGGCGCGGCACAGAGCTGCTCTGGTAGCTCCGAACGGCCGCACACGTCGCCTCGGACACGCCGGTTCGGCCCGCGCCCATCTCGCAGATGTTCCTCGTGCTTGTGCTGTCATATGGACCGCGACCCGAGCGGCAGCGAGCGGCAGTCGAGCAAAGTCGGGACAAGTCGGGACGGAAGGTGACAGCCGATTATGCACCGTGCGAATTACGCAAATATCTAGAAGCGCGACGCGTGTCAGGCAGGTGAGAACGCTTCTCTCGGTCCAGCAGGACACTGCCACACCCCGCGCAGTCCACCCGCCGCCCGGCCGCGCGCAATCCCTGCGACGGACAACAATAACAAGGTGCGTCTCCCGCGAGTGTCGGAGGCCGCACGAACCAAACGAATGACGGGCGGTGCAACGAGCAGCTGTGTTGTGCGTCTGACCCACGTGGCGGCGCGCCGCACTGCGCGTCGCCTTCGAGGTGGAAGGACGTGCTTTGCGTCAAATGTGCCACCGAAAATGGCGATTGCGTGTATTGGGAGGAGAGGCGAATCCTTCTTGTGCCGTGCGGCTACAGTATAAGGACGCCAACGGCCATACCATGTTGAATACACCGGTTCTCGTCCGATCACCGAAGTTAAGCAACATCGGGCCCGGTTAGTACTTGGATGGGTGACCGCCTGGGAACACCGGGTGCTGTTGGCTCCCTCTCTTCTTTCAAATTTTATGTCTCTACACCTGCCAGCCCTCTTTTCATACAAACTCTCAGGTGCGACAAAGATGCTTCCACAAGCATTTTAAACTACTGTATTAAACGAAAGATGCGAAATTACAGTAATGAACTCAGTTTGTACAAGAATGCGCGGAGGAAGAGTGATAGGAACTCGTTGAAAATAACGAAACACTGCGAATCGACAGATGTGCTCTTGAAATGCGTCAGAGCCTACTGTTTTGTAGGAGCGCTAAATTCCAAAAACTAACTACATTAAAAAAAAAAAAACCTGTTCCCGTCCGACCACCGAAGATAAGCAACAACGTTTATATTCGGATCGGCGACCGCCTGGGAACTCTGGCTGTCTTCATTTCTTGCTTTCTTGTCGCTACCCCTGCCAGCCGTTTTTTCATGCTACCTTTCTCATGTGACAAAGATGCTTCCATACTAATTTTAAACTATCGTAAGATACGATATTAAGGAACTCAGTTTGAAAAGAGTGCGCCAAGGAAGACTTCCAAAGAGTCTCTGGAAATAACAAAACAGTATGAAGTGACAGAAATGTTGTGAAATACGTCAGGGCATATTGTTTTGTAGCAGTGCACAACGGCAAATTTGTAAACAAAAATTTACCTTTCGTCGCTACAAGAGATGGATACTTTGTCGAAAAGCCTGTGTCTTGTGTGCATGTTTTCGCACCTTTCCACGGCACGGCGCGGCACAGAGCTGCTCTGGTAGCTCCGAACGGCCGCACACGTCGCCTCGGACACGCCGGTTCGGCCCGCGCCCATCTCGCAGATGTTCCTCGTGCTTGTGCTGTCATATGGACCGCGACCCGAGCGGCAGCGAGCAAAGTCGGGACAAGTCGGGACGGAAGGTGACAGCCGATTATGCACCGTGCGAATTACGCAAATATCTAGAAGCGCGACGCGTGTCAGGCAGGTGAGAACGCTTCTCTCGGTCCAGCAGGACACTGCCACACCCCGCGCAGTCCACCCGCCGCCCGGCCGCGCGCAATCCCTGCGACGGACAACAATAACAAGGTGCGTCTCCCGCGAGTGTCGGAGGCCGCACGAACCAAACGAATGACGGGCGGTGCAACGAGCAGCTGTGTTGTGCGTCTGACCCACGTGGCGGCGCGCCGCACTGCGCGTCGCCTTCGAGGTGGAAGGACGTGCTTTGCGTCAAATGTGCCACCGAAAATGGCGATTGCGTGTATTGGGAGGAGAGGCGAATCCTTCTTGTGCCGTGCGGCTACAGTATAAGGACGCCAACGGCCATACCATGTTGAATACACCGGTTCTCGTCCGATCACCGAAGTTAAGCAACATCGGGCCCGGTTAGTACTTGGATGGGTGACCGCCTGGGAACACCGGGTGCTGTTGGCTCCCTCTCTTCTTTCAAATTTTATGTCTCTACACCTGCCAGCCCTCTTTTCATACAAACTCTCAGGTGCGACAAAGATGCTTCCACAAGCATTTTAAACTACTGTATTAAACGAAAGATGCGAAATTACAGTAATGAACTCAGTTTGTACAAGAATGCGCGGAGGAAGAGTGATAGGAACTCGTTGAAAATAACGAAACACTGCGAATCGACAGATGTGCTCTTGAAATGCGTCAGAGCCTACTGTTTTGTAGGAGCGCTAAATTCCAAAAACTAACTACATTAAAAAAAAAAAAACCTGTTCCCGTCCGACCACCGAAGATAAGCAACAACGTTTATATTCGGATCGGCGACCGCCTGGGAACTCTGGCTGTCTTCATTTCTTGCTTTCTTGTCGCTACCCCTGCCAGCCGTTTTTTCATGCTACCTTTCTCATGTGACAAAGATGCTTCCATACTAATTTTAAACTATCGTAAGATACGATATTAAGGAACTCAGTTTGAAAAGAGTGCGCCAAGGAAGACTTCCAAAGAGTCTCTGGAAATAACAAAACAGTATGAAGTGACAGAAATGTTGTGAAATACGTCAGGGCATATTGTTTTGTAGCAGTGCACAACGGCAAATTTGTAAACAAAAATTTACCTTTCGTCGCTACAAGAGATGGATACTTTGTCGAAAAGCCTGTGTCTTGTGTGCATGTTTTCGCACCTTTCCACGGCACGGCGCGGCACAGAGCTGCTCTGGTAGCTCCGAACGGCCGCACACGTCGCCTCGGACACGCCGGTTCGGCCCGCGCCCATCTCGCAGATGTTCCTCGTGCTTGTGCTGTCATATGGACCGCGACCCGAGCGGCAGCGAGCAAAGTCGGGACAAGTCGGGACGGAAGGTGACAGCCGATTATGCACCGTGCGAATTACGCAAATATCTAGAAGCGCGACGCGTGTCAGGCAGGTGAGAACGCTTCTCTCGGTCCAGCAGGACACTGCCACACCCCGCGCAGTCCACCCGCCGCCCGGCCGCGCGCAATCCCTGCGACGGACAACAATAACAAGGTGCGTCTCCCGCGAGTGTCGGAGGCCGCACGAACCAAACGAATGACGGGCGGTGCAACGAGCAGCTGTGTTGTGCGTCTGACCCACGTGGCGGCGCGCCGCACTGCGCGTCGCCTTCGAGGTGGAAGGACGTGCTTTGCGTCAAATGTGCCACCGAAAATGGCGATTGCGTGTATTGGGAGGAGAGGCGAATCCTTCTTGTGCCGTGCGGCTACAGTATAAGGACGCCAACGGCCATACCATGTTGAATACACCGGTTCTCGTCCGATCACCGAAGTTAAGCAACATCGGGCCCGGTTAGTACTTGGATGGGTGACCGCCTGGGAACACCGGGTGCTGTTGGCTCCCTCTCTTCTTTCAAATTTTATGTCTCTACACCTGCCAGCCCTCTTTTCATACAAACTCTCAGGTGCGACAAAGATGCTTCCACAAGCATTTTAAACTACTGTATTAAACGAAAGATGCGAAATTACAGTAATGAACTCAGTTTGTACAAGAATGCGCGGAGGAAGAGTGATAGGAACTCGTTGAAAATAACGAAACACTGCGAATCGACAGATGTGCTCTTGAAATGCGTCAGAGCCTACTGTTTTGTAGGAGCGCTAAATTCCAAAAACTAACTACATTAAAAAAAAAAAACCTGTTCCCGTCCGACCACCGAAGATAAGCAACAACGTTTATATTCGGATCGGCGACCGCCTGGGAACTCTGGCTGTCTTCATTTCTTGCTTTCTTGTCGCTACCCCTGCCAATCTGTCTCGCGTGTGT
>NW_026062296.1:0-25113 GCF_023897955.1 Schistocerca gregaria
ACTCAACTGAGCGGATAAATACACGTACATCCAGAATGACGACACCGCCTCCAGACGTCAGACGTCAGGTCGAAAGAGGGCACCGTACGTCGTGGCGCGTGGTCTCCTAACTCACCTCGCGCGTACAAATACAATGCAATGCGTGTCTCCTCACGTTCACACACACCTCCACGCTCCACTTTTACGTCGCCCAACCAACCAACTACTAACTTAACCCACCCGCTCGGCGTAGAAGCAGCTGTAGGCGGCAACGTGTTTCTCACCCTCGCCACCAACGGTGTGACATCCGACAATCGCGGTTTGCTTTCCGTTCCACACCTCCGGCCATACCATACAAAGGGGACAAAAAAAAAAAAAAAAATATATATATCAAACAAGCCAACTCCAGCGATCCGCCCCCCTAACACCAACACGTCTCGAAACACCCACGCCCACGACCCGGCTGTGGCCTAAAGTGCGTATCCCAACGTCACACCAAAACCAAAGGCGCCGGCGCCGCACCACACCACACCACAAGCTACAGCTACAGCTGTGCCGCCCGTCCACCCGCTCACAACAACAACAACAACAACAACAACAATTCCGCCCTTCCCGCAAAGGCATTTTGGTGGCCCTGAAAAGGGCCGTTTTTTCTTTTCTTCGCCGCGCCGCGGACGAGCCTCCTATTTCCAAGAGCCACCTCCTTACTTGGAGCTCGTGTACTTGGTCACCGCCTTCGTGCCCTCGCTCACCGCGTGCTTGGCCAGCTCGCCAGGCAGCAAGAGCCGCACAGCGGTCTGGATCTCGCGGGACGTGATGGTCGAGCGCTTGTTGTAGTGCGCCAGGCGAGAAGCCTCGGCCGCAATGCGCTCGAAAATGTCGTTCACGAAGCTGTTCATGATGCTCATCGCCTTCGAAGAGATGCCCGTGTCAGGGTGCACCTGCTTCAGCACCTTGTAGATGTAGATGGCATAGCTCTCCTTCCTCTTGCGCTTCTTCTTCTTGTCGCCCTTCGAAATGTTCTTCTGCGCCTTGCCAGCCTTCTTGGCGGCTTTCCCGCTAGTCTTGGGCGGCATCACGAACAAACAGGCAGGCAGGCAGGCAGGCAGGCAGGCAGGCAGGCACGCGCAGTCAGTCAGTCAGTCAGGCGCTCCGCTCCAGTCAGCGTCTCCCCACACAGTGGCACCCGCCGCACGCCGCCGCCGCACCTTTACCAGCTCGCCCTGCTGCGGCCGCCGACCAATGGGGCGCGCGCGCAACCGGCCGCCGCACCCGAGCCCATAAAGGACCCCCACCCCGCCGGCGCCGGCACGCACTCCGCTGCTCGACTCGCTGCGGCTCGCACCGTTTGGGGCGTTGTGCTTTTTCTTTCTCGCTTCTTTCCAAACTAGCCCATCGCCATGTCCGGACGCGGAAAGGGAGGCAAAGTCAAGGGCAAGTCAAAGTCCCGCTCAAGCAGGGCTGGGCTCCAGTTCCCGGTCGGCAGAATCCACCGCCTCCTGCGCAAGGGAAACTACGCCGAGCGCGTCGGCGCCGGGGCGCCCGTCTACCTCGCCGCCGTCATGGAGTACCTCGCGGCTGAGGTGCTCGAGCTGGCCGGAAACGCGGCCCGCGACAACAAGAAGACGCGCATCATCCCGCGCCACCTGCAGCTCGCCATACGCAACGACGAGGAGCTCAACAAGCTCTTGTCGGGCGTCACCATCGCACAGGGAGGTGTCCTGCCCAACATCCAGGCCGTCCTGCTGCCAAAGAAGACCGAGAAGAAGGCCTAAAAGAGAGACAGCGCAATCGGCAACCGCCGCGTGCTCCCTTGGCACGCAGCGCGCCATTTGCCGCCTCGGCTCAAAAAACAAAACACAATCGGCCCTTTTCAGGGCCACCACACAAACCTACGTCCAAAGCAGAATTCCAGTCGTTCGTCGCACCACTTTTCTCTCTCTCTCTCTCTCTCTCTCTCTCTCTCTCTCTCTCTCTGTGTACGGTTTTTTTTTCCTTCTTACACACACAGGCGCCGCCATCTTGTACACACGTACTTGGCCACCTCCTCCACTCAACTCCACGCACGCACAGTCTCGCGACCATTAACCAGCACACGTGGCGCACAACAACACACCTCAAAAATAACCCCTCGGCGCTCAGCCGCGCCGCAACACACAGCCCATCCACCGACAAGAAGCATACAAGCAAAGAGGGAGGGGAAGGAAGGAAGGAAGGAAGGAGCTCACACAACGCAAGGGCACGCTTCCTTCCCTCCCAACCGCACCGCACACCACGTCAAAAAAAACTCCAAACAAAACTAAAAGGCCAAGTAGACTAAAAAGGAAAAGAAAAACCAGCAACACAGACTCTTTCGCACTTTTCAACTTCCGAACACTGTGGTGGCCCTGAAAAGGGCCGTTTTTCAATCTATCTCTCTTTCCTTCCTTCGGTCTCACACCGCCTAACCGCCGAAACCGTACAGGGTGCGCCCCTGCCTCTTCAGGGCGTACACCACGTCCATGGCCGTCACAGTCTTGCGCTTGGCGTGCTCAGTGTACGTCACCGCGTCGCGGATCACGTTCTCCAGGAACACCTTCAGCACTCCGCGCGTCTCCTCGTAGATCAGACCAGAGATGCGCTTCACGCCGCCCCTGCGCGCCAGGCGGCGGATCGCGGGCTTCGTGATGCCCTGGATGTTGTCGCGCAACACCTTGCGGTGCCGCTTGGCGCCACCCTTGCCGAGCCCCTTTCCTCCCTTGCCGCGGCCTGTCATTCTTCTTCTTCAAGCGTCTCAACCACAATAATATAAAAAACAGAAAGCAAGGCAAGCTCCTCACCCGGCGCTAGCGAGTCGGCTACGGTTGTGGCGCCCAGCGCGCGCGCCGCCCCCCTATATAGACTCTGGGGCCCCGCGGCCCGCCCTCCCCTCCCCCCACCACCGCGCACCGAGGGCATATAAGCGCAGCACCCGGGGCGCGCGGGCCCGTTGTCAAGGCAGCACCGGACGCCGTCGCGCACGCATATCCTCCACGCCCGCATCCGCATCCGCAGTAGCCATGGCCCGGACAAAGCAAACGGCCCGCAAGTCCACCGGCGGAAAGGCGCCGCGCAAACAGCTCGCCACCAAGGCGGCGAGGAAGAGCGCGCCCGCCACCGGCGGCGTCAAGAAGCCCCACCGCTACAGGCCGGGACACTAGATCGCGTGTTGTCGCCCTGCGAGAAATCAGGCGCTACCAGAAGAGCACAGAGCTGCTCATCCGCAAGCTGCCATTCCAGCGCCTAGTGCGCGAGATCGCCCAGGACTTCAAGACCGACCTGCGCTTCCAGAGCTCCGCAGTCATGGCCCTGCAGGAGGCCAGCGAGGCCTACCTCGTCGGCCTCTTCGAAGACACCAACCTGTGCGCAATCCACGCCAAGCGAGTCACCATCATGCCCAAGGACATCCAGCTCGCGCGCCGCATCCGCGGCGAGCGCGCCTAAACCCGCACACCGCCAAACAAACAAAACGGCCCTTTTCAGGGCCACTAACGTCTCTCCGTCGCGAGCAAAACTTTGTCGGTCGCAACGACTAGTTCCCCACTCACTCTCCAGTCCAGTCGTCCCACCCCCGGCCCGGCCCGGCGCCGCCGTTTCCAAAAAAAAGAAAAAAGCACCGCACCGGCACCAAGTCGCAAGCGTCAATAGCGCCACCCACACAGGCCACGGCACAAAACGTGACGCCCGGAAAGCAAAGCAAAGCAAAAAAGACTATTCCAAAACCACCACCAAGACAAACAAACAAACAAACGCGGCGCAAAATAAATAGGTAAAAAATAATAAAAGTAAAATACACTTTGTGTAACACCAACCGCGGCGCCGCCGCCCACGCCCGCCAACGACCCCACAATCCAACCACCATCCACACATGAAACAAACAAACGCCAGCAAGCAAGACAGACAGACAGACAACAAGGCAACCGACCGACCACGACACGACACGACAATCAACACCTTCCCGACGTGCTTTGATGGCCCTGAGAAGGGCCGTTTTTGTTTTTGTCCGGGACCGCGCGACAGCCTCTGGTTGCGCGCCGGCCTCCAGGCGACGGTGTCAACCGCCAACCCTTCCCTGCCCTTTTTACTTCTTCTTCTTGGGCGAAGCCTTCGCCTTAGACGGCGTCGCCGTCGCCTTCTTCGGGCGCGGCGCCTTCGGCTTCTTCGTCGGAACCTTGGCGGCCTTCTTCGCCTTCGACGGCGACTTGGCCTTGGCCGGCTTGGCCGCAGCCGCCTTCTTCGCACCCGCGGGAGCGGCCGACGCCGCAGACGCCTTCTTGGCGGCGCCCGCCTTCCGACCGGTCGCCGCCTTCACGCCGCCAGCCTTCTTTGCGCCGGCCGCACGGGCCCCCTTCTTCTCCTTGCTGGCCGGAGCGGCGCGCTTCTTCTTCGCACCACCGCCGCCACCACGAGCCTTGCCGCCCTCGGCCGCCCCGCCGCCGGCGCCGGCAAGCTTGAAAGAGCCCGACGCGCCCTTCCCCTTCGTCTGCACCAGCTCGCCAGCCACGACGGCCGACTTGAGGTACTTCTTGATAAAGGGCGCCAGCTTCTCCGCGTCCAGCTTGTAGTGCGCGGCAATGTACTTCTTGATCGCCTGCAGCGACGACCCGCCGCGCTCCTTCAGACTCTTGATGGCGGCCGTCACCATCTCAGAGGTGCGCGGGTGCGCAGGCTTGGCGCGCGGCTTCTTCGCAGACGACGCAGACTTGGCCTTCTTCGTAGTGCCGGTGGCGGCGGGTGCCGCGGCAGTCTCGTTCGTAGCCGCCTGGTCTGCCATCTTTTGCCTGTTCTCTTTTCTTTTTTCCCCTTGCTTTCGCTTCCTTCTCTCCTTCGACGACGCACAACAGCGAGGGGCGCGCAGCAGAGAATAGCCGCGCACGCGCCTGGCCCAGCCAGTGTCGCGGGCGGGCGCGGACGGCCGAGAGAGCGGCCGCCACTCGGCGCGCCGCCGCGCCGCCGCGCCGCGCCTCCCGCGCTTGCTACCGCCCAACGTCCGACAGCCTGCGCGGAGCAGCCCCCAACCTGCGCCGCAACCACCCGCGCCATTCAAACCACCGAGGATGGGGCTACACACACCGACACCACGGTCGCCAACCAGTCGCCGCGGCGGCGCCGCAAACCACGGCCAAACTGCAGCCACCGCGCGCCACAGCCTGGGTCGGCCCGCCGAGAATCGCCGCCCCCGCCCAAATGCCGCCCCCACAGCCCCAGCCGACGACCCGCCACAATGGCCAAACCTTCGTCAAAACTCCCACACCGTCGCCGCGGCAGCCCGGCCACCGCGGCCGGCGCCACAGCCACACGAGCCGAGTCGTGCGGCGATGACGGCCGTGCACAAACGCACCTCCGCCGCCCCATCGCCTTCCGCCGTTTTCCCGATCGGCCCGCAGCCGTCGGGCCACGGCCGCGGGCCGTCCTCCTCCTCTCGCCTCGCCCGCCAACACCCACAGCCCTTCCAACACATTTTTTTTTTCTTTTTTCTTTTTTTTTTTCTACTTTTTTACGATCGCCGCCTGCGCAACATGGCACCGGCCGACGGAGCGCCAACCCCCCCGCCACAGGCGAAAACAAGACAACGATAAACAAACAAACAAAATAAATTACCAGCCAGCCCCAACTACAGACACACCGAATCTGCCCTCACAGCCGACCTTACACGCCTCAACGTCAAAACAAAGGTGGTTTCTTTCTTTCAACGGTTACCTTACCTTAGGTTACGTCAGGTTAGGCTAAGAAGGCGTCAGGGTTAGGTTAAGCGTTGACGTGACGTCACGTCTTAACGTAGGCGTTAAGCTAAGGTTGCGGTCACGTACGTTAGGTTAAGGCGACTTGGGGGTTGGCCTAAGGGCTTACGTTAGGTTACGTTAGTTTAGGTGGCTGCGTTAACGGCTTAAAGAAGTTTAGGAGGTTAAGGCGTCGAGGCGGCCGCACCCCCTTAGCTGCTGCGGCTCGGCCACGCCACGCCACGCCACGCCACGCTTTGGGGTTTCATAAGGTCGCGCGGCGGGTCGTCGGCACGCCGCAAAGGACAAAACTGCAAGACGACGTCGAAAAACAAACAACAGGTAAAAAATAAATAAGTAAAAATAAACGACGCCGACAGGCGGGGATCAGCAGAACGAGCAGATTCCGGAGAGCGAACGAGACACACACGCACGCACGCACACACACACACACACACACAAACCCCCCCGAGCCGAGAGAGCACAGCACCACCACGTGTCGGCCTCCGCTCACCCGACTCGGCTGGGCTGGGCTGGGCTGGGCTGGGCTGGGCTGGCGGCCGGGCCGGATGCACGTGCACGTACACGTACGGCTACAGCCACTACCCGTACACAGCCGCTCTTCACGCAACACCAGCCAAATGGCGCGCCCGCGGCTCGTCGCGGTCGCAACGCCACGCCGGCACACTTTCGGCACCACCGTCTTCGCGCGCACCGCAAACAAAAACGCAGCCGACACACACAGAAAAAAAAAAAAAACAACACAGAGCGCGAGAGACGGGCGGCGGCGCACCTTTCGCCAGCCGGCAGGCAATCGACTCGCCCAGTACGACAAACGTGCACGCCACCCCACCCACCAACCAACCAGTCGTCGTCGTCGTCGTCGTCCCGAAATCAAACAAACTCTCAAAAGGCACAGCCCCTGCTGCCAACGGACGCAGGCGCCACGCAGCTCCCTTCCCGCCACACTCGATTCGCAGCGCAACTCACCCGGCACACCGTCAAACGACGGGCTGGGCTCGCCGCATCGCCGCAACCTACACACCTTCCCCGCCACGACGCACAGCCCCACCAGACGCCCGTGCCGCAACGACACTACCGCACTACTCCTCTCGCCCTTGCCATACACGACACAACACGCCAAAAAATGAAAATCCAAATACAAACAAAAACACCGCCCCCACGACCCAAACACATGCACGGCGCGCCAACACACGCGAGGCAAGGCACGCAGCAAACGGCGTCCCCTCCGCGTCGCGCCATCAACCTACACACACAAGGCAACACCAACAACAAACAGCCAGCCAGCCAGCCAGCCAGCCAGCCCCACTCTCACGCCGCAAAAACAGAAAACACACCGAAACCGCCAAACGCCGCACATTCGCGCTTCGCACTCACCACACACCTCTCGGCATCCGTTTCGCACACAACGACGCGACGCACAATACATCATCACGGGCTACGCACGCACACCGCGACCCACTTTTTTACGACGCCCTCGCCAGAGCACACGTGCCCACGCCCACACACAGTCGACACAACGACGCAGCGCGCAGCAGACGCGGCCGCAACACATACCTCCCCGACGACGCGCCAACACCGCCAGCCACTGCTCACTCGCCCAAGCAACCCGTGCACACAACTGCCACACGCGTCCACCACGCCGCCGCCAACCACCCGCCCGCCAGGGGGCGCTCACGTCCGCGACAACAGCGCGGCACCGCCGGACCGGGCCGAACCGAGCCGAGCCGCCGCCTCCTCTCCACTCGGCACGCCACGTCCTGCTTGCAAAACACATGGCTCGTCCCTCTGTACACACAACGCGCCTGCCTGCGGTCGCCGCCGGCATCTATCTACCTGCGCATCGGAGCCAGGCCGGCAAGCCCACACTTAAATAATGCACTTCACCAGCCAAACAAACCCACTCTTCCTTTCTTTGCACAGCGCATGCAACAGCAGCCCCAGGAGCCGGGCCCGCCGCCAGCGTCTCCTCCTCCTCTGGGCACAGCCAGCCAGCCGTTCCCACCGCCCCGCCCCTGCTCTGCAGAACAAGAAAAAACGAAAAAGTACCAACACACGCACCCAAAGCGTAAGCCAGACAAGACCAGCCTCTCCAAGGCCACACACACGCAAAAAAACAAAAAAAAACAAAAACACTACAACAAAATAAAATAAAATGAAAAAGAAAAAGCAAGCTGTCGCCTCGCCCCCGCCCGTCCCCCCACCCCACCACATTCGCCCCCTCCGCTTGTTTTCCTTTCTACAATTTCCCTCTTTTCCACCCAATATCCCGCCGCGGTTTACGGGCACCGGCCGATTTTGCGCCCGCCCACATGTGTGCCTACTCCCCACCACCATTCCCTCCGCAGCCCGCAGCCCGCAGCCCGCAGCCCGCAGCCCGCTTTTCCCCCCTCCCTGCCCACACCACACCACACCACACCACACCACACCACACCACACCACACCACACCACACCGACGGTGCTGACGTCGACACGCACCCAAGACAGGGGCCACGACCGTCTTTTTTCCTGGGCCCATCCCCGCACCGCACCTCCTTCCAATCATCAACGCTGTGGCGCCTGTGTCCGCGCGAGACGCGTGCGCGCCGCCTCTCTCAACATCCGTCCGCCGGCCGGCCCGTTTTTCGGCCCCCAGGCCATCCGTCAACCACCACTGCCCCTGCCCGCCCCGCACCACACCACACACCGCTGCTTGCCCCGGCCGTTGCCACCAAAGGCGCCAACCGCAGCCCGCGCGCGCCAGAAAGAGATGGCAAAACTACAGGGACCCAGCCGACCGACGAAAATCAGAGCAATTGGCCGGGAGGATCAAAAAGAGAGCTCCGAAAACCACCGTAGCGAGGCGTGGGAGGAAACGTTACGAGAAGCAGGAAGGGACCAGGAAAAATTCTGGAAATTTCTTAAAACTCGTAAACTAGACACGAAACATCTACATCTACATGGGGAAGGAACGACCCCACAGACCGAGCTGAAGCACTGGCGGATTCACTAGAAAGGCAATTCCAAGCACCAGAAGCGGTAGATGACGAAACTGATGACCACCAGGAAATGGTACTCAGAAGGGTAAAACCGCATCCTAAGTGCCCCGATCAGAACATCTTTCACAATCCAATAAACGCAGAAACCCCGTATCTTATCACATCACAAACATACACACATCCTAAGAAGGCATCAGGCCCAGATTCCATCAAACCGCAACTACTACATCACCTACCTCCAGCAACTATCAATTATCTATCTAACATCAATATATAATGCTTGCTTCAGACTAAACTACTTGGAAACAGGCCCGAGTCATCACATTACCAAAGCCAAACAAGGACTTATTATTTCCGCAAAACTATAGGCCAACTTCCTTGGAAAGGTTCTCGGAAAGCTCATTCAAACTGAACTGAAGAAATTCAATTCTTAAAGGATAACAACATAATCATCCCACAACAATTCCGATTCCGCGAAGAACACAGCACCACCCACCAGGTGACCAGACTAGTCGAGCACATATGTCAGGCCAGAAACATTAGACACAGTACTGGAGCAGTCCTGCTTGACATTGGAAAAGCATTCGGATAACGCCTTATCTACAAGCTCCACCAGTACAACTGCCCCATCCACATTATTGCTTCTTTTCTCCGCAACAGAGCATTCTATGTCCATGTACCAGGAGCGGCAAGTAACACTAGATCCATAGAGGCTGGAGTCCCGCAAGGCTCAGTGCTGGGGCCCATTCTCTACTCAATATACACAAACAAACAGCTGGGAGGACACTTGTCACTATTTGCAGACGACACTGCAGTCTACCGCAGCAGTTCTAACCTGCAATATAGAGTCACAAAAATAGAGCAACACCTACAATCCATCCAGAAATGGGCTAACCAAAAAAACAATAAACGCGGAGAAAACCCAAGCAATACAATACGATTCACATTCAAAAAGAATACCTCCTAACCTGCATATACGCCTCAGAAATAACAATCTTCCATGGTCAGGCACAATAAAGTATCTAGGCATCAAGCTGGACAAGAGGTTGACATTTAGAGACCATGTTACACACGTTTGTAACAAGGCTGCAGCAGCAATATTCAGACTGTACCCAATCATCAAAGGAAACAGAATAAATATGCGCGCCAAAAAGAAAATCTTCAAAACCGTCATAGGAACCAGCCATCACTTACGGCTCTGAAAAATCTCGTCAATGGCCGCAGACACCAAACATAACAAGAGTAAAAAAGGGTGCAGAACAAATACTTCAGAATTACTGCTGATGCCGGCCGGTACCAGACAAACCGAGACATATACACAAACCATAACATACTCAATCAAAATCCCGGAAATCATCCAAAGAAAAATCCATAAAGTTTTTTTTTTTTTTTTTTTTTTGTTTTTTTTCCACCAAACCACGGATTCGAACCACCCACTCATCAGAAATCTGGGACCAAAATCCACCCGACCCAAGAACGACATTTCCCATCACGACAAAACACCACAAACTACAACATACCATGATAAACAAAAATAAAATACAAACACCATAACACTCACTCAAACAAACACACACGCGAGACAGATATCTACACACACCCAAGAGACCCTATCATCCCATCATTTTGTTACCCAACATAATCAGACAGAAGGCAGGGATCAAGGACAGATCCGGTCCTTCGAGTACAGGGGGTAAAAAATACCCATCAGACCAGCTCTCTCTCTCTCTCTCCTCCTCGCTTCTCCGTGCCGACGCTGCCCCGCACACGCGTTCGCGTTCGCGTTCGCGCTCGCGTTCGGCCGACACCACACGACAGGTCTTTGGGGCCCCGCCACTGCGCACACGCACGCCTCCTCCTCTTCCTTAGTTCTTTTTCGCTTTTCTTTTCTCCCCCGCCCCCCGCTCTCACCGCCACATCATCCCGCAACCCTTGGGGCATGTTTCCCAACATCAACGCGCCCCAATTCCACTCTCTGCCCGTGCCGCACTCTCCACTTTGCTTCTCCCCGTCCCCTACACACACGACTACCGAAACCCCGGTTGACACACCTTCTCGTAGGACAGGGGTGCGTGCGTGCGTGCGTGCGTTGTCTTGACGGTGACAGCAACAGCAACGGATCCGTCCATCCCATTCCCCCCCACTCGGTAAAGAACCATGTTCAACCCACACTACACAACAAGGGGGGCACACACGAACGCGAAAGAAAGGGCAGGGCAGGGGCAACTATCTCGTACACATTCTTCCTCAGAACCCACATATCGCATCAACGAACGGCAGGCCAATTGCGGACTCAGCCGTGTCAGGCAAATCCAACCCAACCAACACCTCCCACGGAAACCCTGACACTGATCCAGCAGTACGTCCACATACATCGCCACACCAAATACGGGTGACGAGTGAGCAACAAATGGAACAATACACAACAAGGGCTGACCTAATAAAAACTGCACGTCACGTCATACCTTCCAGACAGACGCAGTTCCGACGGGACGGCGGAACCGTATACGTACCTTTCAGCCACAACAACCGACCGACTGGACACGCCCGCGTCTCCAGCCAGCCAACCACCAGGGCCACACAGCCCGCAAGTTTCAGCGTCAACACTTCTTAACGTACGTTGCAAACTTTTCAAAACATTGCCACACACACACACACACACACACACACACACACCACGAAAAGCGTCAACCTCTCTCACACTGGATACACTCAACACTTTTTGTCGGCGGAGCTTGAGGGCCAACGGTTGACACACCCCCACCGGCCACACAGGTTTCCCTTTGAAAATTGCAGTGACGGAGGAGACGCGGCATTACGAGAGGGTTGTTTCCGAGAGCGCGAGCTGGACGGAGCTGCGGCGCCGCCGCCGCCGCCGCCGCCGCCGCCGAGGGGTAATGAACGCACGCGATGCCGCATGACAGCCCATCACCCAAAGTTTCACCCACAACTGCACAGGTCGCACCCCCTTTTCGCGCCATACTAGTGTCGATCGTCAATTACAGCTGACGGTGTTCGCATTTGCCACTTGACGAGAGGGGGGGGGGGGGGGAAAAGAAAACAAACATCTGACACGCCATGTGTTTCTCTCTCTCTCTGTTACATCTAGGTCATTCGGCAGCCACTGTAAAAAAAAAAAAAAAAAAAAAAAAAAAAAAAAATATTTTTACGACATGGTTGGGTAAGTGATTTAAAGACAACAATTGTGGGTCACACACCATAGACCATTTCGATAGTGTTCTTGTTCTTCTCTTTTTCCTTTTTTTATCGCTCAATTGAAATCAAACCTGGGGATGATGCAATGCTGCGATATGGCACAACCGTCGTCCATTGTACACAACTCGGGAACAAAAAGAAACCAATTCAGGGAACGTTCGTTCCTTCACAACGTTTCTTTCAACGCACTTGGTCTTTACCATCCTGTATATTCAACACACATTTCCTTTCATCAAACTAGGGCATTTCCATAACAGTATTTGCAATACTGCTTCTTCGACGTCATTTCACCATCTTAACTAGAGACAAACAAACAAGAAAATAGCAAAACAGCCTTGAGAACCCCGTCCACCAAATTTCAGTTAGCACGGCATCCAAGATTCTTTTCCGGGGAGTGCAGTGCAGCTGACGCTGCTCAGACCATATACCGTCGCCAGTCTCACTCAACTCTTGCGCATTCCATTCTACGCTACGTGACTATGCAAAAATGAATGAATCAAACCCGCCCAGAGAGCGTCTTGTGCGAGGGGACACACGATATAGAGAACAACAAAACACACAGGGGACACCACCACAGTTGGAGAGAACGTTTCCACCACGGCAGCCGCGCCGTTACGCGCTTTTTTTTTTTCCTCCCCCCCACTGCACACCTCCGACACCACGGGAACGTTCACCGTCCCGTTGCCCTACACTGGCGTTTCTTTTCAACCCCCCACCCTATTCCTCGCTCCCCGGACATTCGACCGATCACAAAGTGCAACCTCTCGTTACCGTCGGGTGCCCCTCTTCATCCCCGGGGCGCCAACAACAAAACAAAAACACCACCGACGCCGTCGTCTCGCGTCACCTCACTCAACTGAGCGGAAAATACACGTACATCCAGAATGACGACACCGCCTCCAGACGTCAGACGTCAGGTCGAAAGAGGGCACCGTACGTCGTGGCGCGTGGTCTCCTAACTCACCTCGCGCGTACAAATACAATGCAATGCGTGTCTCCTCACGTTCACACACACCTCCACGCTCCACTTTTACGTCGCCCAACCAACCAACTACTAACTTAACCCACCCGCTCGGCGTAGAAGCAGCTGTAGGCGGCAACGTGTTTCTCACCCTCGCCACCAACGGTGTGACATCCGACAATCGCGGTTTGCTTTCCGTTCCACACCTCCGGCCATACCATACAAAGGGGACAAAAAAAAAAAAAAAAATATATATATCAAACAAGCCAACTCCAGCGATCCGCCCCCCTAACACCAACACGTCTCGAAACACCCACGCCCACGACCCGGCTGTGGCCTAAAGTGCGTATCCCAACGTCACACCAAAACCAAAGGCGCCGGCGCCGCACCACACCACACCACAAGCTACAGCTACAGCTGTGCCGCCCGTCCACCCGCTCACAACAACAACAACAACAACAACAACAATTCCGCCCTTCCCGCAAAGGCATTTTGGTGGCCCTGAAAAGGGCCGTTTTTTCTTTTCTTCGCCGCGCCGCGGACGAGCCTCCTATTTCCAAGAGCCACCTCCTTACTTGGAGCTCGTGTACTTGGTCACCGCCTTCGTGCCCTCGCTCACCGCGTGCTTGGCCAGCTCGCCAGGCAGCAAGAGCCGCACAGCGGTCTGGATCTCGCGGGACGTGATGGTCGAGCGCTTGTTGTAGTGCGCCAGGCGAGAAGCCTCGGCCGCAATGCGCTCGAAAATGTCGTTCACGAAGCTGTTCATGATGCTCATCGCCTTCGAAGAGATGCCCGTGTCAGGGTGCACCTGCTTCAGCACCTTGTAGATGTAGATGGCATAGCTCTCCTTCCTCTTGCGCTTCTTCTTCTTGTCGCCCTTCGAAATGTTCTTCTGCGCCTTGCCAGCCTTCTTGGCGGCTTTCCCGCTAGTCTTGGGCGGCATCACGAACAAACAGGCAGGCAGGCAGGCAGGCAGGCAGGCACGCGCAGTCAGTCAGTCAGTCAGGCGCTCCGCTCCAGTCAGCGTCTCCCCACACAGTGGCACCCGCCGCACGCCGCCGCCGCACCTTTACCAGCTCGCCCTGCTGCGGCCGCCGACCAATGGGGCGCGCGCGCAACCGGCCGCCGCACCCGAGCCCATAAAGGACCCCCACCCCGCCGGCGCCGGCACGCACTCCGCTGCTCGACTCGCTGCGGCTCGCACCGTTTGGGGCGTTGTGCTTTTTCTTTCTCGCTTCTTTCCAAACTAGCCCATCGCCATGTCCGGACGCGGAAAGGGAGGCAAAGTCAAGGGCAAGTCAAAGTCCCGCTCAAGCAGGGCTGGGCTCCAGTTCCCGGTCGGCAGAATCCACCGCCTCCTGCGCAAGGGAAACTACGCCGAGCGCGTCGGCGCCGGGGCGCCCGTCTACCTCGCCGCCGTCATGGAGTACCTCGCGGCTGAGGTGCTCGAGCTGGCCGGAAACGCGGCCCGCGACAACAAGAAGACGCGCATCATCCCGCGCCACCTGCAGCTCGCCATACGCAACGACGAGGAGCTCAACAAGCTCTTGTCGGGCGTCACCATCGCACAGGGAGGTGTCCTGCCCAACATCCAGGCCGTCCTGCTGCCAAAGAAGACCGAGAAGAAGGCCTAAAAGAGAGACAGCGCAATCGGCAACCGCCGCGTGCTCCCTTGGCACGCAGCGCGCCATTTGCCGCCTCGGCTCAAAAAACAAAACACAATCGGCCCTTTTCAGGGCCACCACACAAACCTACGTCCAAAGCAGAATTCCAGTCGTTCGTCGCACCACTTTTCTCTCTCTCTCTCTCTCTCTCTCTCTCTCTCTCTCTCTCTCTGTGTACGGTTTTTTTTTCCTTCTTACACACACAGGCGCCGCCATCTTGTACACACGTACTTGGCCACCTCCTCCACTCAACTCCACGCACGCACAGTCTCGCGACCATTAACCAGCACACGTGGCGCACAACAACACACCTCAAAAATAACCCCTCGGCGCTCAGCCGCGCCGCAACACACAGCCCATCCACCGACAAGAAGCATACAAGCAAAGAGGGAGGGGAAGGAAGGAAGGAAGGAAGGAGCTCACACAACGCAAGGGCACGCTTCCTTCCCTCCCAACCGCACCGCACACCACGTCAAAAAAAACTCCAAACAAAACTAAAAGGCCAAGTAGACTAAAAAGGAAAAGAAAAACCAGCAACACAGACTCTTTCGCACTTTTCAACTTCCGAACACTGTGGTGGCCCTGAAAAGGGCCGTTTTTCAATCTATCTCTCTTTCCTTCCTTCGGTCTCACACCGCCTAACCGCCGAAACCGTACAGGGTGCGCCCCTGCCTCTTCAGGGCGTACACCACGTCCATGGCCGTCACAGTCTTGCGCTTGGCGTGCTCAGTGTACGTCACCGCGTCGCGGATCACGTTCTCCAGGAACACCTTCAGCACTCCGCGCGTCTCCTCGTAGATCAGACCAGAGATGCGCTTCACGCCGCCCCTGCGCGCCAGGCGGCGGATCGCGGGCTTCGTGATGCCCTGGATGTTGTCGCGCAACACCTTGCGGTGCCGCTTGGCGCCACCCTTGCCGAGCCCCTTTCCTCCCTTGCCGCGGCCTGTCATTCTTCTTCTTCAAGCGTCTCAACCACAATAATATAAAAAACAGAAAGCAAGGCAAGCTCCTCACCCGGCGCTAGCGAGTCGGCTACGGTTGTGGCGCCCAGCGCGCGCGCCGCCCCCCTATATAGACTCTGGGGCCCCGCGGCCCGCCCTCCCCTCCCCCCACCACCGCGCACCGAGGGCATATAAGCGCAGCACCCGGGGCGCGCGGGCCCGTTGTCAAGGCAGCACCGGACGCCGTCGCGCACGCATATCCTCCACGCCGCATCCGCATCCGCAGTAGCCATGGCCCGGACAAAGCAAACGGCCCGCAAGTCCACCGGCGGAAAGGCGCCGCGCAAACAGCTCGCCACCAAGGCGGCGAGGAAGAGCGCGCCCGCCACCGGCGGCGTCAAGAAGCCCCACCGCTACAGGCCGGGCACCGTCGCCCTGCGAGAAATCAGGCGCTACCAGAAGAGCACAGAGCTGCTCATCCGCAAGCTGCCATTCCAGCGCCTAGTGCGCGAGATCGCCCAGGACTTCAAGACCGACCTGCGCTTCCAGAGCTCCGCAGTCATGGCCCTGCAGGAGGCCAGCGAGGCCTACCTCGTCGGCCTCTTCGAAGACACCAACCTGTGCGCAATCCACGCCAAGCGAGTCACCATCATGCCCAAGGACATCCAGCTCGCGCGCCGCATCCGCGGCGAGCGCGCCTAAACCCGCACACCGCCAAACAAACAAAACGGCCCTTTTCAGGGCCACTAACGTCTCTCCGTCGCGAGCAAAACTTTGTCGGTCGCAACGACTAGTTCCCCACTCACTCTCCAGTCCAGTCGTCCCACCCCCGGCCCGGCCCGGCGCCGCCGTTTCCAAAAAAAAGAAAAAAGCACCGCACCGGCCGAACCAAGTCGCAAGCGTCAATAGCGCCACCCACACAGGCCACGGCACAAAACGTGACGCCCGGAAAGCAAAGCAAAGCAAAAAAGACTATTCCAAAACCACCACCAAGACAAACAAACAAACAAACGCGGCGCAAAATAAATAGGTAAAAAATAATAAAAGTAAAATACACTTTGTGTAACACCAACCGCGGCGCCGCCGCCCACGCCCGCCAACGACCCCACAATCCAACCACCATCCACACATGAAACAAACAAACGCCAGCAAGCAAGACAGACAGACAGACAACAAGGCAACCGACCGACCACGACACGACACGACAATCAACACCTTCCCGACGTGCTTTGATGGCCCTGAGAAGGGCCGTTTTTGTTTTTGTCCGGGACCGCGCGACAGCCTCTGGTTGCGCGCCGGCCTCCAGGCGACGGTGTCAACCGCCAACCCTTCCCTGCCCTTTTTACTTCTTCTTCTTGGGCGAAGCCTTCGCCTTAGACGGCGTCGCCGTCGCCTTCTTCGGGCGCGGCGCCTTCGGCTTCTTCGTCGGAACCTTGGCGGCCTTCTTCGCCTTCGACGGCGACTTGGCCTTGGCCGGCTTGGCCGCAGCCGCCTTCTTCGCACCCGCGGGAGCGGCCGACGCCGCAGACGCCTTCTTGGCGGCGCCCGCCTTCCGACCGGTCGCCGCCTTCACGCCGCCAGCCTTCTTTGCGCCGGCCGCACGGGCCCCCTTCTTCTCCTTGCTGGCCGGAGCGGCGCGCTTCTTCTTCGCACCACCGCCGCCACCACGAGCCTTGCCGCCCTCGGCCGCCCCGCCGCCGGCGCCGGCAAGCTTGAAAGAGCCCGACGCGCCCTTCCCCTTCGTCTGCACCAGCTCGCCAGCCACGACGGCCGACTTGAGGTACTTCTTGATAAAGGGCGCCAGCTTCTCCGCGTCCAGCTTGTAGTGCGCGGCAATGTACTTCTTGATCGCCTGCAGCGACGACCCGCCGCGCTCCTTCAGACTCTTGATGGCGGCCGTCACCATCTCAGAGGTGCGCGGGTGCGCAGGCTTGGCGCGCGGCTTCTTCGCAGACGACGCAGACTTGGCCTTCTTCGTAGTGCCGGTGGCGGCGGGTGCCGCGGCAGTCTCGTTCGTAGCCGCCTGGTCTGCCATCTTTTGCCTGTTCTCTTTTCTTTTTTCCCCTTGCTTTCGCTTCCTTCTCTCCTTCGACGACGCACAACAGCGAGGGGCGCGCAGCAGAGAATAGCCGCGCACGCGCCTGGCCCAGCCAGTGTCGCGGGCGGGCGCGGACGGCCGAGAGAGCGGCCGCCACTCGGCGCGCCGCCGCGCCGCCGCGCCGCGCCTCCCGCGCTTGCTACCGCCCAACGTCCGACAGCCTGCGCGGAGCAGCCCCCAACCTGCGCCGCAACCACCCGCGCCATTCAAACCACCGAGGATGGGGCTACACACACCGACACCACGGTCGCCAACCAGTCGCCGCGGCGGCGCCGCAAACCACGGCCAAACTGCAGCCACCGCGCGCCACAGCCTGGGTCGGCCCGCCGAGAATCGCCGCCCCCGCCCAAATGCCGCCCCCACAGCCCCAGCCGACGACCCGCCACAATGGCCAAACCTTCGTCAAAACTCCCACACCGTCGCCGCGGCAGCCCGGCCACCGCGGCCGGCGCCACAGCCACACGAGCCGAGTCGTGCGGCGATGACGGCCGTGCACAAACGCACCTCCGCCGCCCCATCGCCTTCCGCCGTTTTCCCGATCGGCCCGCAGCCGTCGGGCCACGGCCGCGGGCCGTCCTCCTCCTCTCGCCTCGCCCGCCAACACCCACAGCCCTTCCAACACATTTTTTTTTTCTTTTTTCTTTTTTTTTTTCTACTTTTTTACGATCGCCGCCTGCGCAACATGGCACCGGCCGACGGAGCGCCAACCCCCCCGCCACAGGCGAAAACAAGACAACGATAAACAAACAAACAAAATAAATTACCAGCCAGCCCCAACTACAGACACACCGAATCTGCCCTCACAGCCGACCTTACACGCCTCAACGTCAAAACAAAGGTGGTTTCTTTCTTTCAACGGTTACCTTACCTTAGGTTACGTCAGGTTAGGCTAAGAAGGCGTCAGGGTTAGGTTAAGCGTTGACGTGACGTCACGTCTTAACGTAGGCGTTAAGCTAAGGTTGCGGTCACGTACGTTAGGTTAAGGCGACTTGGGGGTTGGCCTAAGGGCTTACGTTAGGTTACGTTAGTTTAGGTGGCTGCGTTAACGGCTTAAAGAAGTTTAGGAGGTTAAGGCGTCGAGGCGGCCGCACCCCCTTAGCTGCTGCGGCTCGGCCACGCCACGCCACGCCACGCCACGCTTTGGGGTTTCATAAGGTCGCGCGGCGGGTCGTCGGCACGCCGCAAAGGACAAAACTGCAAGACGACGTCGAAAAACAAACAACAGGTAAAAAATAAATAAGTAAAAATAAACGACGCCGACAGGCGGGGATCAGCAGAACGAGCAGATTCCGGAGAGCGAACGAGACACACACGCACGCACGCACACACACACACACACACACAAACCCCCCCGAGCCGAGAGAGCACAGCACCACCACGTGTCGGCCTCCGCTCACCCGACTCGGCTGGGCTGGGCTGGGCTGGGCTGGGCTGGGCTGGCGGCCGGGCCGGATGCACGTGCACGTACACGTACGGCTACAGCCACTACCCGTACACAGCCGCTCTTCACGCAACACCAGCCAAATGGCGCGCCCGCGGCTCGTCGCGGTCGCAACGCCACGCCGGCACACTTTCGGCACCACCGTCTTCGCGCGCACCGCAAACAAAAACGCAGCCGACACACACAGAAAAAAAAAAAAAACAACACAGAGCGCGAGAGACGGGCGGCGGCGCACCTTTCGCCAGCCGGCAGGCAATCGACTCGCCCAGTACGACAAACGTGCACGCCACCCCACCCACCAACCAACCAGTCGTCGTCGTCGTCGTCGTCCCGAAATCAAACAAACTCTCAAAAGGCACAGCCCCTGCTGCCAACGGACGCAGGCGCCACGCAGCTCCCTTCCCGCCACACTCGATTCGCAGCGCAACTCACCCGGCACACCGTCAAACGACGGGCTGGGCTCGCCGCATCGCCGCAACCTACACACCTTCCCCGCCACGACGCACAGCCCCACCAGACGCCCGTGCCGCAACGACACTACCGCACTACTCCTCTCGCCCTTGCCATACACGACACAACACGCCAAAAAATGAAAATCCAAATACAAACAAAAACACCGCCCCCACGACCCAAACACATGCACGGCGCGCCAACACACGCGAGGCAAGGCACGCAGCAAACGGCGTCCCCTCCGCGTCGCGCCATCAACCTACACACACAAGGCAACACCAACAACAAACAGCCAGCCAGCCAGCCAGCCAGCCAGCCCCACTCTCACGCCGCAAAAACAGAAAACACACCGAAACCGCCAAACGCCGCACATTCGCGCTTCGCACTCACCACACACCTCTCGGCATCCGTTTCGCACACAACGACGCGACGCACAATACATCATCACGGGCTACGCACGCACACCGCGACCCACTTTTTTACGACGCCCTCGCCAGAGCACACGTGCCCACGCCCACACACAGTCGACACAACGACGCAGCGCGCAGCAGACGCGGCCGCAACACATACCTCCCCGACGACGCGCCAACACCGCCAGCCACTGCTCACTCGCCCAAGCAACCCGTGCACACAACTGCCACACGCGTCCACCACGCCGCCGCCAACCACCCGCCCGCCAGGGGGCGCTCACGTCCGCGACAACAGCGCGGCACCGCCGGACCGGGCCGAACCGAGCCGAGCCGCCGCCTCCTCTCCACTCGGCACGCCACGTCCTGCTTGCAAAACACATGGCTCGTCCCTCTGTACACACAACGCGCCTGCCTGCGGTCGCCGCCGGCATCTATCTACCTGCGCATCGGAGCCAGGCCGGCAAGCCCACACTTAAATAATGCACTTCACCAGCCAAACAAACCCACTCTTCCTTTCTTTGCACAGCGCATGCAACAGCAGCCCCAGGAGCCGGGCCCGCCGCCAGCGTCTCCTCCTCCTCTGGGCACAGCCAGCCAGCCGTTCCCACCGCCCCGCCCCTGCTCTGCAGAACAAGAAAAAACGAAAAAGTACCAACACACGCACCCAAAGCGTAAGCCAGACAAGACCAGCCTCTCCAAGGCCACACACACGCAAAAAAACAAAAAAAAACAAAAACACTACAACAAAATAAAATAAAATGAAAAAGAAAAAGCAAGCTGTCGCCTCGCCCCCGCCCGTCCCCCCACCCCACCACATTCGCCCCCTCCGCTTGTTTTCCTTTCTACAATTTCCCTCTTTTCCACCCAATATCCCGCCGCGGTTTACGGGCACCGGCCGATTTTGCGCCCGCCCACATGTGTGCCTACTCCCCACCACCATTCCCTCCGCAGCCCGCAGCCCGCAGCCCGCAGCCCGCAGCCCGCTTTTCCCCCCCTCCCTGCCCACACCACACCACACCACACCACACCACACCACACCACACCACACCACACCGACGGTGCTGACGTCGACACGCACCCAAGACAGGGGCCACGACCGTCTTTTTTCCTGGGCCCATCCCCGCACCGCACCTCCTTCCAATCATCAACGCTGTGGCGCCTGTGTCCGCGCGAGACGCGTGCGCGCCGCCTCTCTCAACATCCGTCCGCCGGCCGGCCCGTTTTTCGGCCCCCAGGCCATCCGTCAACCACCACTGCCCCTGCCCGCCCCGCACCACACCACACACCGCTGCTTGCCCCGGCCGTTGCCACCAAAGGCGCCAACCGCAGCCCGCGCGCGCCAGAAAGAGATGGCAAAACTACAGGGACCCAGCCGACCGACGAAAATCAGAGCAATTGGCCGGGAGGATCAAAAAGAGAGCTCCGAAAACCACCGTAGCGAGGCGTGGGAGGAAACGTTACGAGAAGCAGGAAGGGACCAGGAAAAATTCTGGAAATTTCTTAAAACTCGTAAACTAGACACGAAACATCTACATCTACATGGGGAAGGAACGACCCCACAGACCGAGCTGAAGCACTGGCGGATTCACTAGAAAGGCAATTCCAAGCACCAGAAGCGGTAGATGACGAAACTGATGACCACCAGGAAATGGTACTCAGAAGGGTAAAACCGCATCCTAAGTGCCCCGATCAGAACATCTTTCACAATCCAATAAACGCAGAAACCCCGTATCTTATCACATCACAAACATACACACATCCTAAGAAGGCATCAGGCCCAGATTCCATCAAACCGCAACTACTACATCACCTACCTCCAGCAACTATCAATTATCTATCTAACATCAATATATAATGCTTGCTTCAGACTAAACTACTTGGAAACAGGCCCGAGTCATCACATTACCAAAGCCAAACAAGGACTTATTATTTCCGCAAAACTATAGGCCAACTTCCTTGGAAAGGTTCTCGGAAAGCTCATTCAAACTGAACTGAAGAAATTCAATTCTTAAAGGATAACAACATAATCATCCCACAACAATTCCGATTCCGCGAAGAACACAGCACCACCCACCAGGTGACCAGACTAGTCGAGCACATATGTCAGGCCAGAAACATTAGACACAGTACTGGAGCAGTCCTGCTTGACATTGGAAAAGCATTCGGATAACGCCTTATCTACAAGCTCCACCAGTACAACTGCCCCATCCACATTATTGCTTCTTTTCTCCGCAACAGAGCATTCTATGTCCATGTACCAGGAGCGGCAAGTAACACTAGATCCATAGAGGCTGGAGTCCCGCAAGGCTCAGTGCTGGGGCCCATTCTCTACTCAATATACACAAACAAACAGCTGGGAGGACACTTGTCACTATTTGCAGACGACACTGCAGTCTACCGCAGCAGTTCTAACCTGCAATATAGAGTCACAAAAATAGAGCAACACCTACAATCCATCCAGAAATGGGCTAACCAAAAAAACAATAAACGCGGAGAAAACCCAAGCAATACAATACGATTCACATTCAAAAAGAATACCTCCTAACCTGCATATACGCCTCAGAAATAACAATCTTCCATGGTCAGGCACAATAAAGTATCTAGGCATCAAGCTGGACAAGAGGTTGACATTTAGAGACCATGTTACACACGTTTGTAACAAGGCTGCAGCAGCAATATTCAGACTGTACCCAATCATCAAAGGAAACAGAATAAATATGCGCGCCAAAAAGAAAATCTTCAAAACCGTCATAGGAACCAGCCATCACTTACGGCTCTGAAAAATCTCGTCAATGGCCGCAGACACCAAACATAACAAGAGTAAAAAAGGGTGCAGAACAAATACTTCAGAATTACTGCTGATGCCGGCCGGTACCAGACAAACCGAGACATATACACAAACCATAACATACTCAATCAAAATCCCGGAAATCATCCAAAGAAAAATCCATAAAGTTTTTTTTTTTTTTTTTTTTTGTTTTTTTTCCACCAAACCACGGATTCGAACCACCCACTCATCAGAAATCTGGGACCAAAATCCACCCGACCCAAGAACGACATTTCCCATCACGACAAAACACCACAAACTACAACATACCATGATAAACAAAAATAAAATACAAACACCATAACACTCACTCAAACAAACAAACATCTACACACACCCAAGAGACCCTATCATCCCATCATTTTGTTACCCAACATAATCAGACAGAAGGCAGGGATCAAGGACAGATCCGGTCCTTCGAGTACAGGGGGTAAAAAATACCCATCAGACCAGCTCTCTCTCTCTCTCTCCTCCTCGCTTCTCCGTGCCGACGCTGCCCCGCACACGCGTTCGCGTTCGCGTTCGCGCTCGCGTTCGGCCGACACCACACGACAGGTCTTTGGGGCCCCGCCACTGCGCACACGCACGCCTCCTCCTCTTCCTTAGTTCTTTTTCGCTTTTCTTTTCTCCCCCGCCCCCCGCTCTCACCGCCACATCATCCCGCAACCCTTGGGGCATGTTTCCCAACATCAACGCGCCCCAATTCCACTCTCTGCCCGTGCCGCACTCTCCACTTTGCTTCTCCCCGTCCCCTACACACACGACTACCGAAACCCCGGTTGACACACCTTCTCGTAGGACAGGGGTGCGTGCGTGCGTGCGTGCGTTGTCTTGACGGTGACAGCAACAGCAACGGATCCGTCCATCCCATTCCCCCCCACTCGGTAAAGAACCATGTTCAACCCACACTACACAACAAGGGGGGCACACACGAACGCGAAAGAAAGGGCAGGGCAGGGGCAACTATCTCGTACACATTCTTCCTCAGAACCCACATATCGCATCAACGAACGGCAGGCCAATTGCGGACTCAGCCGTGTCAGGCAAATCCAACCCAACCAACACCTCCCACGGAAACCCTGACACTGATCCAGCAGTACGTCCACATACATCGCCACACCAAATACGGGTGACGAGTGAGCAACAAATGGAACAATACACAACAAGGGCTGACCTAATAAAAACTGCACGTCACGTCATACCTTCCAGACAGACGCAGTTCCGACGGGACGGCGGAACCGTATACGTACCTTTCAGCCACAACAACCGACCGACTGGACACGCCCGCGTCTCCAGCCAGCCAACCACCAGGGCCACACAGCCCGCAAGTTTCAGCGTCAACACTTCTTAACGTACGTTGCAAACTTTTCAAAACATTGCCACACACACACACACACACACACACACACACACCACGAAAAGCGTCAACCTCTCTCACACTGGATACACTCAACACTTTTTGTCGGCGGAGCTTGAGGGCCAACGGTTGACACACCCCCACCGGCCACACAGGTTTCCCTTTGAAAATTGCAGTGACGGAGGAGACGCGGCATTACGAGAGGGTTGTTTCCGAGAGCGCGAGCTGGACGGAGCTGCGGCGCCGCCGCCGCCGCCGCCGCCGCCGCCGAGGGGTAATGAACGCACGCGATGCCGCATGACAGCCCATCACCCAAAGTTTCACCCACAACTGCACAGGTCGCACCCCCTTTTCGCGCCATACTAGTGTCGATCGTCAATTACAGCTGACGGTGTTCGCATTTGCCACTTGACGAGAGGGGGGGGGGGGGGGGGGAAAAGAAAACAAACATCTGACACGCCATGTGTTTCTCTCTCTCTCTGTTACATCTAGGTCATTCGGCAGCCACTGTAAAAAAAAAAAAAAAAAAAAAAAAAAAAAAAAAAAAAATATTTTTACGACATGGTTGGGTAAGTGATTTAAAGACAACAATTGTGGGTCACACACCATAGACCATTTCGATAGTGTTCTTGTTCTTCTCTTTTTCCTTTTTTTATCGCTCAATTGAAATCAAACCTGGGGATGATGCAATGCTGCGATATGGCACAACCGTCGTCCATTGTACACAACTCGGGAACAAAAAGAAACCAATTCAGGGAACGTTCGTTCCTTCACAACGTTTCTTTCAACGCACTTGGTCTTTACCATCCTGTATATTCAACACACATTTCCTTTCATCAAACTAGGGCATTTCCATAACAGTATTTGCAATACTGCTTCTTCGACGTCATTTCACCATCTTAACTAGAGACAAACAAACAAGAAAATAGCAAAACAGCCTTGAGAACCCCGTCCACCAAATTTCAGTTAGCACGGCATCCAAGATTCTTTTCCGGGGAGTGCAGTGCAGCTGAACACGCGATCTAGTGTGT
>NW_026062297.1:0-5000 GCF_023897955.1 Schistocerca gregaria
ACACAGATCGCGTGTTGGCCCATGTGGGTATGAAGCGATACGCGGCGGTGGCTTGGTGGGACTGTTCCCGGCCGGTGAAGGGGGGCCGCCCGGCGTGTTGGCCGCGCGCTGCGTGGGCGCACGCGCAACAGGCGGCTGGTGGGGGGCGCCGAGTGGCAGGAGCGCCAGCCGACGGGCTCGGCAGGCGGCGCAGCTACGCTGCGGCGCACCCTGCACGCGGCGCCTGGCGGCCAAAGTTGGTTCAGCCGAGCCCGGTGCGAAGCGCGGTGGACATCTGCAGTGTGCTGGTCTGATTGAGGACTGTGTGCGTTGAGGATGCGCCGCCGCCTGGCACTCGGCGCCGCGACGCCGTCTGCTGCTCGGTCGCCCCAGCGGTTCTCGCAGGTGGTTTGTATCGCAGTTGTGCGGACGTGTTGGCGCGTGCGCTGTGCTGGGAGAGTTCGCTTCTGCACCCAAGTGGGGCTTTGCCCTTGTGTGGCGCTGGCGTTGGAGCTGCCGGTCACCATAGGTGGCGCGTGTTGTCTCCCGCCGGCAATGCCACGACAGCACGCTCCCGGGCCTCTGTCGGCAGCGGCAAGCTCAGTTGGGAGCAAGGGTGTTCGCACTAAAACCGTCTACTCGCCTAACTCCGGGCGATTGCGCCTCTCTCGAAACCGACCAAGTACCTAGGACGGCGCTGCGCGCCGCCGGGACCTGAGAGGGTTTCGAGGTGTATCGTGCAGGGGAGCTCGGCCTCCTCCTGTTTGCAGAATAATTGAGCGGACGCTTGCGTGTTCGCGCGGGCCCCCGGGACACACTCCCGGGCGGCCGGCTGCTCAGCTCTAGTTGACGCAGCTCCCTGGTTGATCCTGCCAGTAGTCATATGCTTGTCTCAAAGATTAAGCCATGCATGTCTCAGTACAAGCCGCATTAAGGTGAAACCGCGAATGGCTCATTAAATCAGTTATGGTTCCTTAGATCGTACCCACGTTACTTGGATAACTGTGGTAATTCTAGAGCTAATACATGCAAACAGAGTCCCGACCAGAGATGGAAGGGACGCTTTTATTAGATCAAAACCAATCGGATTGGCTTGTCTGGTCCGTTTGCCTTGGTGACTCTGAATAACTTTGGGCTGATCGCACGGTCCTCGTACCGGCGACGCATCTTTCAAATGTCTGCCTTATCAACTGTCGATGGTAGGTTCTGCGCCTACCATGGTTGTAACGGGTAACGGGGAATCAGGGTTCGATTCCGGAGAGGGAGCCTGAGAAACGGCTACCACATCCAAGGAAGGCAGCAGGCGCGCAAATTACCCACTCCCGGCACGGGGAGGTAGTGACGAAAAATAACGATACGGGACTCATCCGAGGCCCCGTAATCGGAATGAGTACACTTTAAATCCTTTAACGAGTATCTATTGGAGGGCAAGTCTGGTGCCAGCAGCCGCGGTAATTCCAGCTCCAATAGCGTATATTAAAGTTGTTGCGGTTAAAAAGCTCGTAGTTGGATTTGTGTCCCACGCTGTTGGTTCACCGCCCGTCGGTGTTTAACTGGCATGTATCGTGGGACGTCCTGCCGGTGGGGCGAGCCGAAGGGGTGCTTTCGCGTCCCGAGGCGGACCCCGTTTAAATCCTACCAGGGTGCTCTTTGTTGAGTGTCTCGGTGGGCCGGCACGTTTACTTTGAACAAATTAGAGTGCTTAAAGCAGGCAAGCCCGCCTGAATACTGTGTGCATGGAATAATGGAATAGGACCTCGGTTCTATTTTGTTGGTTTTCGGAACCCGAGGTAATGATTAATAGGGACAGGCGGGGGCATTCGTATTGCGACGTTAGAGGTGAAATTCTTGGATCGTCGCAAGACGAACAGAAGCGAAAGCATTTGCCAAGTATGTTTTCATTAATCAAGAACGAAAGTTAGAGGTTCGAAGGCGATCAGATACCGCCCTAGTTCTAACCATAAACGATGCCAGCCAGCGATCCGCCGCAGTTCCTCCGATGACTCGGCGGGCAGCCTCCGGGAAACCAAAGCTTTTGGGTTCCGGGGGAAGTATGGTTGCAAAGCTGAAACTTAAAGGAATTGACGGAAGGGCACCACCAGGAGTGGAGCCTGCGGCTTAATTTGACTCAACACGGGAAACCTCACCAGGCCCGGACACCGGAAGGATTGACAGATTGATAGCTCTTTCTTGATTCGGTGGGTGGTGGTGCATGGCCGTTCTTAGTTGGTGGAGCGATTTGTCTGGTTAATTCCGATAACGAACGAGACTCTAGCCTGCTAACTAGTCGCGTGACATCCTTCGTGCTGTCAGCGATTACTTTTCTTCTTAGAGGGACAGGCGGCTTCTAGCCGCACGAGATTGAGCAATAACAGGTCTGTGATGCCCTTAGATGTTCTGGGCCGCACGCGCGCTACACTGAAGGAATCAGCGTGTCTTCCTAGGCCGAAAGGTCGGGGTAACCCGCTGAACCTCCTTCGTGCTAGGGATTGGGGCTTGCAATTGTTCCCCATGAACGAGGAATTCCCAGTAAGCGCGAGTCATAAGCTCGCGTTGATTACGTCCCTGCCCTTTGTACACACCGCCCGTCGCTACTACCGATTGAATGATTTAGTGAGGTCTTCGGACTGGTACGCGGCATCGACTCTGTCGTTGCCGATGCTACCGGAAAGATGACCAAACTTGATCATTTAGAGGAAGTAAAAGTCGTAACAAGGTTTCCGTAGGTGAACCTGCGGAAGGATCATTACCGACTAGACTGCATGTCTTTCGATGTGCGTGCGTGTCGTGTCGCGCAACACGCTACCTGTACGGCAGTGGCCGTGCGCCGCGTGCGGAACCACGCGTGCCTCTCAAAACTAGCGGAAGTGTTGTTGTTGTGTGGTACGAGCGCTGAAGCTCTGGAGCGGCTGGCCTGCGGTACCTGGCGCCTGGCGCCGGTTTTGAATGACGTTCGCCCGAGTGCCTGTCCGCTCCGGTGTGGAGCCGTACGACGCCCATCGGCTGTGAGGCCGTTGGACACAAAAAAAATAGTGGAACAGGGGCCGTCAGACGCCTCAGTCCCGCAAATGCTACTGTCTTGAAAGAGACAGTGGGAGACTGAAAAGGAAAAGATCACCCAGGACGGTGGATCACTCGGCTCGTGGGTCGATGAAGAACGCAGCAAATTGCGCGTCGACATGTGAACTGCAGGACACATGAACATCGACGTTTCGAACGCACATTGCGGTCCATGGATTCCGTTCCCGGGCCACGTCTGGCTGAGGGTCGGCTACGTATACTGAAGCGCGCGGCGTTTGTCCCGCTTCGGAGACGTGGGAGTGTCGTGGTCGCCTGTGTGGCCGGCCGCGTCTCCTTAAACGTGCGATGCGCGCCCGTCGCCTGGCGGTTCGCATACCGGTACTTTCTCGGTAGCGTGCACAGCCGGCTGGCGGTGTGGCGTGCGACACCTCGTACAACGACCTCAGAGCAGGCGAGACTACCCGCTGAATTTAAGCATATTACTAAGCGGAGGAAAAGAAACTAACAAGGATTCCCCCAGTAGCGGCGAGCGAACAGGGAAGAGTCCAGCACCGAACCCCGCAGGCTGCCGCCTGTCGTGGCATGTGGTGTTTGGGAGGGTCCACTACCCCGACGCCTCGCGCCGAGCCCAAGTCCAACTTGAATGAGGCCACGGCCCGTAGAGGGTGCCAGGCCCGTAGCGGCCGGTGCGAGCGTCGGCGGGACCTCTCCTTCGAGTCGGGTTGCTTGAGAGTGCAGCTCCAAGTGGGTGGTAAACTCCATCTGAGACTAAATATGACCACTTTTTTTTTTTTTTGTTTTTTTTTTTTTTTTTTTTTACACTAGATCGCGTGTTGAGAGTTCAAAAGTACGTGAAACCGTTCTGGGGTAAACGTGAGAAGTCCGAAAGGTCGAACGGGTGAGATTCACGCCCCATCCGGCCACTGGCCCCGCCCTCGGCAGATGGGGCCGGCCGCCCGCGCGGAGCAATCCGCGGCGGGGTCGTGTCCGGTTGCCTTTCCACTCGCCGCGGGGTGGGGCCGTTCCGGTGTGCGGTGGGCCGCACTTCTCCCCTAGTAGGACGTCGCGACCCGCTGGGTGCCGGCCTACGGCCCGGGTGCGCAGCCTGTCCTTCCGCGGGCCTCGGTTCGCGTCTGTTGGGCAGAGCCCCGGTGTCCTGGCTGGCTGCTCGGCGGTATATCTGGAGGAGTCGATTCGCCCCTTTGGGCGCTCGGGCTCCCGGCAAGCGCGCGCGGTTCTTCCCGGATGACGGACCTACCTGGCCCGGCCCCGGACCCGCGCCGCTGTTGGCTCGGGATGCTCTCGGGCGGAATAATCGCTCCCGTCAGCGGCGCTTCAGCTTTGGACAATTTCACGACCCGTCTTGAAACACGGACCAAGGAGTCTAACATGTGCGCGAGTCATTGGGCTGTACGAAACCTAAAGGCGTAATGAAAGTGAAGGTCTCGCCTTGCGCGGGCCGAGGGAGGATGGGGCTTCCCCGCCCTTCACGGGGCGGCGGCCTCCGCACTCCCGGGGCGTCTCGTCCTCATTGCGAGGTGAGGCGCACCTAGAGCGTACACGTTGGGACCCGAAAGATGGTGAACTATGCCTGGCCAGGACGAAGTCAGGGGAAACCCTGATGGAGGTCCGTAGCGATTCTGACGTGCAAATCGATCGTCGGAGCTGGGTATAGGGGCGAAAGACTAATCGAACCATCTAGTAGCTGGTTCCCTCCGAAGTTTCCCTCAGGATAGCTGGTGCTCGTACGAGTCTCATCCGGTAAAGCGAATGATTAGAGGCCTTGGGGCCGAAACGACCTCAACCTATTCTCAAACTTTAAATGGGTGAGATCTCCGGCTTGCTTGATATGCTGAAGCCGCGAGCAAACGACTCGGATCAGAGTGCCAAGTGGGCCACTTTTGGTAAGCAGAACTGGCGCTGTGGGATGAACCAAACGCCGAGTTAAGGCGCCCGAATCGACGCTCATGGGAAACCATGAAAGGCGTTGGTTGCTTAAG
>NW_026062297.1:10000-20000 GCF_023897955.1 Schistocerca gregaria
TGTCCCTTAACCTAACTCAATTTGTCCCTTAACCTAACTCAATTTGTCCCTTAACCTAACTCAATTTGTCCCTTAACCTAACTCAATTTGTCCCTTAACCTAACTCAATTTGTCCCTTAACCTAACTCAATTTGTCCCTTAACCTAACTCAATTTGTCCCTTAACCTAACCCACGTTGTCCCTTAACCTAACCCACGTTGTCCCTTAACCTAACCCACGTTGTCCCTTAACCTAACCCACGTTGTCCCTTAACCTAACCCACGTTGTCCCTTAACCTAACCCACGTTGTCCCTTAACCTAACCCACGTTGTCCCTTAACCTAACCCACGTTGTCCCTTAACCTAACCCACGTTGTCCCTTAACCTAACCCACGTTGTCCCTTAACCTAACCCACGTTGTCCCTTAACCTAACCCACGTTGTCCCTTAACCTAACCCACGTTGTCCCTTAACCTAACCCACGTTGTCCCTTAACCTAACCCACGTTGTCCCTTAACCTAACCCACGTTGTCCCTTAACCTAACCCACGTTGTCCCTTAACCTAACCCACGTTGTCCCTTAACCTAACCCACGTTGTCCCTTAACCTAACCCACGTTGTCCCTTAACCTAACCCACGTTGTCCCTTAACCTAACCCACGTTGTCCCTTAACGTAACCCACGTTGTCCCTTAACGTAACCCACGTTGTCCCTTAACCTAACCCACGTTGTCCCTTAACCTAACCCACGTTGTCCCTTAACCTAACCCACGTTGTCCCTTAACCTAACCCACGTTGTCCCTTAACCTAACCCACGTTGTCCCTTAACCTAACCCACGTTGTCCCTTAACCTAACCCACGTTGTCCCTTAACCTAACCCACGTTGTCCCTTAACCTAACCCACGTTGTCCCTTAACCTAACCCACGTTGTCCCTTAACCTAACCCACGTTGTCCCTTAACCTAACCCACGTTGTCCCTTAACCTAACCCACGTTGTCCCTTAACCTAACCCACGTTGTCCCTTAACCTAACCCACGTTGTCCCTTAACCTAACCCACGTTGTCCCTTAACCTAACCCACGTTGTCCCTTAACCTAACCCACGTTGTCCCTTAACCTAACCCACGTTGTCCCTTAACCTAACCCACGTTGTCCCTTAACCTAACCCACGTTGTCCCTTAACCTAACCCACGTTGTCCCTTAACCTAACCCACGTTGTCCCTTAACCTAACCCACGTTGTCCCTTTGCCTAACATAGTTCACTGCTCGGAATCTCTGGTGTCGTTGTTATCCTCATGTAGATGTCTTGCGAGTGTTGCTTACTTTCCACATATTCCCGCTATCCACTGTCAATTGTACTGCAATAGGACTATATCGCCCCCCCCCCCCCTCTGCCCCTCTCTTTGTGTCTCCGTCCTCTCAAGCTGGTCGGTCTGGCGTTTGAGTGTTAAATGAGCCTCGCAGCTGTTCAGTTGCGTTCAGATGTCGACGCCCTCAGTGTACGTCGTGGTATGGTCTGTGTCCATTGTCCGCTGATGTCGTACGCGTAACCCACACGCTGTACCGATCATCGGTAGTTACGTACAGAGTGAAGTAGTGTGATACGTGTGACCGTACGCTGGCTGTGCCCAACGGTGTCGAATCTCAATTTCCATATGTTGTGCTCGATGCTACTTGTCTCGTCTCCCAATAACAGCTAGGTTGCACTGTGGTACGCCGTAGAGGCGTGTGGGAGGAACGTACGAACGCATTGTATGTCACCCTGGGTCGCTGGGGGTGGTGGTGCGGTGAGTCAGGTCAGGTCAGCGTGAGCCGTGTGATGTAGTGACGCGTGTATTCCGACTTTGTCGTATTGCCTCACACAAAGTGCTACCCTGGTGGACCGCGTTCCATATCTGGGACATGCCGCAGATGCCGGTTGACAGTGGATCGCGGAAGGGACATCGCATACGTGCGCGGGCCACCTTCCACGTGTTCTCTTCTGCACATGTCGCAGTGTGTATGTGGTCTGATGTAGCGTGTCGTGACACATGACATCCTGGCATGCAAGAATTGTTGAATTCGCAAATGTAGGTGGACATCTACGTTTACTGCCCAAGATACGCAAATGAACTGGAAATCCGTTGTTGAGCGGTTGTTCACGCTGGAGGTGAATCTGTGATGGCGACGATCGGTACAGCTATTAACCGGTTGTTTCAGCGGTACCCGCCACATCCACACACGTGACTAGGCCCATGTGGGTATGAAGCGATACGCGGCGGTGGCTTGGTGGGACTGTTCCCGGCCGGTGAAGGGGGGCCGCCCGGCGTGTTGGCCGCGCGCTGCGTGGGCGCACGCGCAACAGGCGGCTGGTGGGGGGCGCCGAGTGGCAGGAGCGCCAGCCGACGGGCTCGGCAGGCGGCGCAGCTACGCTGCGGCGCACCCTGCACGCGGCGCCTGGCGGCCAAAGTTGGTTCAGCCGAGCCCGGTGCGAAGCGCGGTGGACATCTGCAGTGTGCTGGTCTGATTGAGGACTGTGTGCGTTGAGGATGCGCCGCCGCCTGGCACTCGGCGCCGCGACGCCGTCTGCTGCTCGGTCGCCCCAGCGGTTCTCGCAGGTGGTTTGTATCGCAGTTGTGCGGACGTGTTGGCGCGTGCGCTGTGCTGGGAGAGTTCGCTTCTGCACCCAAGTGGGGCTTTGCCCTTGTGTGGCGCTGGCGTTGGAGCTGCCGGTCACCATAGGTGGCGCGTGTTGTCTCCCGCCGGCAATGCCACGACAGCACGCTCCCGGGCCTCTGTCGGCAGCGGCAAGCTCAGTTGGGAGCAAGGGTGTTCGCACTAAAACCGTCTACTCGCCTAACTCCGGGCGATTGCGCCTCTCTCGAAACCGACCAAGTACCTAGGACGGCGCTGCGCGCCGCCGGGACCTGAGAGGGTTTCGAGGTGTATCGTGCAGGGGAGCTCGGCCTCCTCCTGTTTGCAGAATAATTGAGCGGACGCTTGCGTGTTCGCGCGGGCCCCCGGGACACACTCCCGGGCGGCCGGCTGCTCAGCTCTAGTTGACGCAGCTCCCTGGTTGATCCTGCCAGTAGTCATATGCTTGTCTCAAAGATTAAGCCATGCATGTCTCAGTACAAGCCGCATTAAGGTGAAACCGCGAATGGCTCATTAAATCAGTTATGGTTCCTTAGATCGTACCCACGTTACTTGGATAACTGTGGTAATTCTAGAGCTAATACATGCAAACAGAGTCCCGAGTCTGGCGTGAGGTCGGTCGCTCGACGGCGCGTCCGGCGCGGGCCTGCCCGTAGCCGGCGCGCCGTAAGGCACGGAGGCTCGCACTGGGGCGTATCGCTTCCAGACGGGCGTGCCGCGGCACTCCTCACAGGGGAAGTGATGTGTCTCTTACAACCTCTCCTTCCCAAGTGGCTCTTTCCGCCTTCCCGTGGTGCCAGACGTTAAGCTCGGCATTTTGCCTTGCGACAAAAGGGAGAGCTGCGACCCAACCCGATGCGAAAGCGAAGGGTGCGTGGCACAGGGGGAGCTGTGTCAAGGGACGAACATCTGTCCCTTCCTGTTCGCAGGGCCCAGACCAACAGGAGCTCTGCATGCCGGCGACTTCGTTTGTCGGCGTGGGATCGCGGCGCGAGTCGGCAAGGGTGCCTCGCCGCGCCCCTGGGTAACCGGGGCGTGTTCTGCCAAACCCAGGAGGTGGTGACATCGCCTGGGCCAGGTTAACTGGGTCCACACCGCCGAACGTCTGGGGGACCGGCCCGCCACCTGAGTAGGAGTGGGTCCTTGGCCGTAAGGTGGAAACTCGGGCTAGTAGGCGGCGAAGGGCGAGAGGTGCATCCGCCTCTCCGGAGTGCGGGGTGCAGTTGCCGAGGAGCGTCGCGTGAAATCGCCGATGACGGAGCCATCGATGGGGACCAGTGCGCTGGCGACGGCGCGCTGAACCCGGCAGCTCGGGAGTGCCCTTGACCTTGGGGCGAGGTCGGTGGGCGAGCTGCAAGAAGTCCCCCCCCATGCCAGAGGAGCCGGTCCGGGGCAAGAGACGGGCTCCCATCTTTCTTTTATCACTCGTATAATCATGGCGACAACCGATACGAGTGACTCGAGTGCGCCTCAACGGGCTTCTTTTGCGCCGCCTGATCCCTCTCCTCAGGATGAGTCGGGACAGGCCGAAAACGAAACTGTGACGCAGAGATTAGCACGAATCACGTTGCTCATGGAGCAAAACATTAAAAACGGGAAGATAAGTCAAGCAGGACTCTCAACAATTAAAAATGAACTGGCTGCATGGGCCATTGCCCACGCAAAGTTGGAAGGAAGGGTGGAAGAATTAGAGAAGGAAAACAATAGATTGAGGAAACAACCAGTTAAAACCTGGGCTGCCGTGGCAGCGCAAGCTCCCACGAAGCCCAAAACGACTAGAGACACCATAGATAAAGTGACTAAGAGGCCAGATACGGCAGTTTTCTTGAGGACCCTGCCGGGCCAAGACACAAGTGTCAAAAGAATCCAGGAGCTATTCACGACTACTGTGGACCCTGTAAAAGAGAAAATAAAGATCAAAAGAATCAAACCCAGCAAGAATTCAGTAATAGTGGAAGTCGCATCCGAAGAGGATAAAGAAAAAATATTGAACAACCACAAATTAAATTCAGTAATTAAGTGTGAGCCTCCAAGGAAAAGGAACCCTCTCGTGATTCTGTACGACGTTCCAACAGTTATGACTAATGAAGAGTTATGCGACACAATCAGGAAACAAAACTTTGAGCATCTGAGTGAAGAAGAGTTCAAAGACTGTTTTAAACTCAGATTCAAGACAGGTCCACGGGGTCGAGATGTGGTACATCACGTCGCTGAAGTTACAGCACGGATGTGGAAAAGCATTACAACAATGGGCAAAATATATGTTGGCTTCCATGCCATCAACACTAGGGACTATGTCGTGGTACCTCGTTGCCACAACTGTGGCGACTTGGACCACATTCTCAGGCTGTGCACCAGGGAGTCGGCCTGCACAAAATGTGGAGAGAACGGTCACAACCGTAAAGACTGCAAGGCAGCAGCAATCTGCATACCATGCAGGAACCGAGGCAAGAAATCATGCGGAGCCACAGGTCGAAACTGCCCAACATACAGGATGCTTGAACAAAGACTGATTTCCAGGATTGATTATGGGTGAGCCCGGCATACTGAACAGGATGCCGAAACATAAGTCCCCGAGCAAAAGGAGGAGAGATGCTATGAGGGCTAACAAGTTTAAGTTGTTCTTAAGGTCGCTTACGAGCACCAAGAAAACTGAAAATAGAGCCACACAGACTGAGATCTATATGATAAATATGGCAGTACAGACAGATCCCCCCATAGCTGCAGCTCCCTCCTCCGAAAGCCGGGGAGCAGAGCCGACAGAACACCAGAAACGGCAAGGGCATCCTGTGGCTGTGGCAGTTTCCAGAAAGGAGCAGAAAAAAGTCATTCAACCGATACAGGAAAACTTGATAACCAGTAGCTCTAGTACAAGTTCTCCCACACAGGGTACTCCAGTAGTCAGACTACCACCTGTGGACCCTGTAAGAGTGTACCCCAACTTGGAGTACACCATGCAACTAGCAAGACTTGAGCAGCCGGCTACCCTGACCACTGCCCTGAGACATGTGGTTCGTGTAGGACACGAAGAGGGACGAAAGATAACCTTCTCGGTGATGGAGGCTGTGGACAGAATTCAACTAAAATCAGTGAATCTCCCCACTGACTTTGGAGCCCTGCGAGACTTGTTAAGAAAGGTGTTTGAAAGAAGGGGCGAGAAATTCGACCTAAATGACATCTACGAACAGGCAGTTTTGGCGAACGGACGAATTGCGTTCGACTGGACTAAGACCTGGCCACATGACCGAGTACACACCTACTTTCCATAATGACCAAAATAAACATAGGACAACTAAACACTCATAATAGTCGACTTGTGATGCAGGAACTCCGAAGGGAGGTGGAGGAGAGGAGATTGGATGTGCTCTGTCTGCAGGAGCCGTACTCCCAAGCTGGGAAAGTCGCATTTGTTGCCGCCACATGGCAAGTAATAAGTAGAGGAGAAGACCCAAGGGCAGCAATTATAATTACAAACAAACTCGTGAGAGTAACCACACTCTCTCAGTTTACAACTCCCCATTGCAACGTCGTGGAGCTCCAATCTCCAGCAGGAATCATCACCATCATTAATATGTATTTCCAGTATGGAGATGACATTGAAATACACCTAGACCACCTGATGAGGGTGACCACGGCGTTGCGGGGAAGGAAAATTGTAATAACAGCTGATATTAATGCCAAGTCCCCCCTATGGTTCAGTGGCACAAGAGACGCAAATGGAGAAAAGGTGGAAGAATACATTATGGCGTCGCAACTCGTGGTGGCCAACAGGCCTGGTAATCCTCCTACCTACACGGCAGGAGGAGGGCAGGGTACAAATATTGATGTCACTCTCGTGACACCAAATGTAACAAACATCATTCAAAATTGGAAAGTAGTAGGAAACGCCACCACTAGCGACCATAACTTAATAACTTTCACAGTAGGGGAGAGAGAGTGCCGCTGGGCCATGGGATGGGAAATACAATTCAACTACAGGAAAGCTGACTGGGAACGCCTGGCGAGGGAGTGCGACATTCCTCCATTACCGGAAGATGACATACAACAAGACATAAACGTAGACAACAGAGCAGATGAACTAGTAACTGCAGTAACCAGGGCGGTGAGGGCTGCTGTACCGATCAGGAGGAAGGCCATGGCGGCTTCTCCGTCACCGTGGTCGCCTGAACTGGAAGATCTACGCCAATCTGTCAGGAGGCTAAGGAGGCACTACCAGCGCTGTGTCATCTGGCAGGAGAGACAAAGGTGGCAATTGCAGTACAGGGAGGCAAAACAGAGGTTCCAGAGTGAACTACGTGAAGTCAGAAGGCGAAGCTGGGAACACTATGTGCTCAGCCAGCTAGCTCTGGATCCATGGGGACTCCCCTATAAATTAGTCAGGGAGAAAATCCGCTCTCCTATGGAGCTATCTACAGTCAGGCACGGGGACAGGATGACGGAGTCCTGGCAGGAGACTGCTGGGGTCCTCCTCCGGTCCCTGCTGCCTGATGACAATGCGGATGGGGAGACAGAGGGACAACGGCAATTGCGAGAACAAGACCGTGAAATATATAATAATGACACGGCGGTCTACCCCTTCTCAGAAGAGGAGGTGGCGACCCACATAAAGCAACTTAAAAGAGGCAAAGCTCCTGGGCCAGACGGCATTGTGGCGGAGGTGGTGCAATTCCTGACACCCCAGCTGGTTGCCCCGCTTACCCACCTCTATAATGAGTGCCTGAGGCAACAACAGTTCCCAAGAAGGTGGAAAACTGGGAACGTCGTCATCATCAAGAAGGGACCGGACAAGGATCCTGCAGAAGTAAAGTCGTACAGGCCGATCTGCCTGTTAGATTTGTTTGGAAAAATCTTGGAAAAACTGCTGGCTGACAGACTGGCAGCACATAGAGTATTGTGCGGGATGAGCAGTAGGCAATTCGGTTTCAGGCCGGGGCGGTCGGCATCTGATGCAATCGCCCTGGCGGCCGAGGTCTGTGGCTCAACCCCGCACAAATACGTGGTGGGCATCATGGTGGACATCAGTGGCGCCTTCGACAACCTGTGGTGGCCCTCGCTCTTCTCCTGCTTGCGGGAGAAGGAGTGTCCAGGGCCGCTATATGGCTGCCTGAGGAGCTATTGTGAGGATCGGGAGGTCTGGCTATCATCCCCTAGCGAAAGGGTAGGGAAAGCTGTTACGAAAGGATGTCCCCAAGGATCGGTCCTAGGGCCGCTCTTTTGGGACATCCACATGGAGCCATTACTAGACAGCCTGCAACGAAGTGAGGATGTGCTAGAGGTGATAGCCTACGCTGATGACCTCCTCCTGATGGTCGGTGGCCGTAGCCGAGAGGACATAGAACCTAAAATAGAGAGAGCGTTAGACAGACTCCAACAGTGGTGCCACACCACGAAAATGACCATATCACCAAGCAAATCGACATACTTACTACTTAAAGGACAACTAATCAGGAACCCTACGGTCAGAATTGACGGCACACCGGTACTGCGAAGACGAGACACACGTTACCTAGGAGTCATCATTGATGAGAAATGGAACTTCGGAAAACACATTGAAACTGTAACCCAAAAAGCTCTGCAAATATTAAACAACCTCATTTCCATAGGACATAAAAGATTTCACCTACCTCCACATCTCATTAAACTTTATCACAATAGTATCCTAACTTCAGTAGTGGGTTACGGCTCCGGGGTCTGGGCGCACAGACTCACGAGGGTTGTGCCCGCCATGGCAGTGAGAAGGGTTCAGAGAAGCATGGTTCTAAGATCTGTGGGCGCTTATAGAACATCTCCAGGAGGGGCCCTATTAGTCATAATGGGGCTCTGCCCACTTGACATCAAGATCAGGGAGCAAGCAGCCTGGTATTGGGCAAAAAAAGGGAACCAGGGGAAAATAGAAGAAATCATGGGTGTGAGGGTAGAGGACAAAAGGGGGATTAGAAGAAGGGGGGAAGAACTTTGGCAGGGGTCCTGGGAAACAGAAGAAACCGGTCGCAGAACCTTTCAGTTCTTGCCGAACGTGAGGGAGCGCTTAGAAATGAAGTACTTTCAGCCAACACGGGGACTGATCCATTTTCTCACTGGTCATGGACCCTACCCGACATACTTATGTCGGTTTGGGAAGAGGGCTACGCCAGCGTGTGACTGTGGCGCGCCGGAAGGCACTCCGGATCATGTGATTTACGAGTGCCCTCTCTTCAATGATGTAGCGACTACACTTCGAGACGGACTACCGAACCATGACACATATCAACTCCTCAGACGTGAAGACACTTTTCAGATGATTAATACTCTGGCCAACGAGGTATCACGGAAAGTGTTAAATGAATATCTGAGGGAGATTAACTAAGAATGTGAAAATGAACACCGATATTGTCTAGATCCCTTTTCCCATACCGCCAGCGCGCGGACTGGCCGACTTCACATCACAGTTGGGATCCGCCGCGCGCAGGATTAGGGGGAGGAGGGGTTAATCTCACCGACTTAGAGATGCACCGGATTTGACTTAGGATAAGTTAGCTCAGTAGGACTTAGAATAGGATATTATGTTAGGTTATGGAACTGCAGCGAGTTAACATCTTGGCCAGCCCAGTGCCAGGGGCAAGCTCTTTGGGGTTAGCCCGAAGAGCAAGGCTTGCAAAGTAGGTTTATATATTCTACTGGCACACATGTGACGCTGCAGGTGTAGAAATTAGCAATTAGTGATAGTAATAGTTTCTTAAGTAGTAGGGATAGTTAGTATAATGCCCATTGTTGTAGTAACCTGTAGCACATCATATTTTGTAGCATGCTGCATGAAACAATAATAAATGTATTAATATTACGACCCACTAATGCTATTAAGGAAGTGGGTTAATATTGTATAATTATTATTATTAATGATGAATAAAGTTTTTTTTTTTTTTAAAAAAAAAAAAAAAAAAAAAAAAAAAAAAAAAAAACAGAGTCCCGACCAGAGATGGAAGGGACGCTTTTATTAGATCAAAACCAATCGGATTGGCTTGTCTGGTCCGTTTGCCTTGGTGACTCTGAATAACTTTGGGCTGATCGCACGGTCCTCGTACCGGCGACGCATCTTTCAAATGTCTGCCTTATCAACTGTCGATGGTAGGTTCTGCGCCTACCATGGTTGTAACGGGTAACGGGGAATCAGGGTTCGATTCCGGAGAGGGAGCCTGAGAAACGGCTACCACATCCAAGGAAGGCAGCAGGCGCGCAAATTACCCACTCCCGGCACGGGGAGGTAGTGACGAAAAATAACGATACGGGACTCATCCGAGGCCCCGTAATCGGAATGAGTACACTTTAAATCCTTTAACGAGTATCTATTGGAGGGCAAGTCTGGTGCCAGCAGCCGCGGTAATTCCAGCTCCAATAGCGTATATTAAAGTTGTTGC
>NW_026062297.1:27500-35000 GCF_023897955.1 Schistocerca gregaria
TACTCTCGGCCTGCAACGGAGACACACAATACGTAAACATCTGGAATGCGACAATGTCGAGTGCACCCTCTCTGCCACATTGCACCGTCGACACTATGATAACCAGACCAGTAGGTCCACCTATAAAAGCACAATACCACACTCCTCCGACAACTACCATTGCTCAGATAAACCAACACCACCAACACACATCCTACACAGAGGGGCACCAAATATCACCACCCGCCCTCGTGTTATACCACATGAAAAATTGCAGAAGTGAGAGACACAGACCCGCCAGCCTCTTGCTACAAGCATCGAACCGACGTGACGTATCTGACGGTGACTCAGGCATCCGCGTACTGCCACCACTATCCACCCCCCCCCCCTCTCTGCCCCCTTCCCACACAATACCAAATTTAACCAACTTTATCGCTTAACCTAACTGTGGTTTTACCAGATTATCGCTTAACCTAACTGTGGTTTTACCAGATTATCGCTTAACCTAACTGTGGCTGTACCAGATTATCGCTTAACCTAACTGTGGCTGTACCAGATTATCGCTTAACCTAACTGTGGCTGTACCAGATTATCGCTTAACCTAACTGTGGCTGTACCAGATTATCGCTTAACCTAACTGTGGCTGTACCAGATTATCGCTTAACCTAACTGTGGCTGTACCAGATTATCGCTTAACCTAACTGTGGCTGTACCAGATTATCGCTTAACCTAACTGTGGTTGTACCAGATTATCCCTTAACCTAACTCAATTTGTCCCTTAACCTAACTCAATTTGTCCCTTAACCTAACTCAATTTGTCCCTTAACCTAACTCAATTTGTCCCTTAACCTAACTCAATTTGTCCCTTAACCTAACTCAATTTGTCCCTTAACCTAACTCAATTTGTCCCTTAACCTAACTCAATTTGTCCCTTAACCTAACTCAATTTGTCCCTTAACCTAACTCAATTTGTCCCTTAACCTAACTCAATTTGTCCCTTAACCTAACTCAATTTGTCCCTTAACCTAACTCAATTTGTCCCTTAACCTAACCCACGTTGTCCCTTAACCTAACTCAATTTGTCCCTTAACCTAACTCAATTTGTCCCTTAACCTAACTCAATTTGTCCCTTAACCTAACTCAATTTGTCCCTTAACCTAACTCAATTTGTCCCTTAACCTAACTCAATTTGTCCCTTAACCTAACTCAATTTGTCCCTTAACCTAACTCAATTTGTCCCTTAACCTAACCCACGTTGTCCCTTAACCTAACCCACGTTGTCCCTTAACCTAACCCACGTTGTCCCTTAACCTAACCCACGTTGTCCCTTAACCTAACCCACGTTGTCCCTTAACCTAACCCACGTTGTCCCTTAACCTAACCCACGTTGTCCCTTAACCTAACCCACGTTGTCCCTTAACCTAACCCACGTTGTCCCTTAACCTAACCCACGTTGTCCCTTAACCTAACCCACGTTGTCCCTTAACCTAACCCACGTTGTCCCTTAACCTAACCCACGTTGTCCCTTAACCTAACCCACGTTGTCCCTTAACCTAACCCACGTTGTCCCTTAACCTAACCCACGTTGTCCCTTTGCCTAACATAGTTCACTGCTCGGAATCTCTGGTGTCGTTGTTATCCTCATGTAGATGTCTTGCGAGTGTTGCTTACTTTCCACATATTCCCGCTATCCACTGTCAATTGTACTGCAATAGGACTATATCGCCCCCCCCCCTCTGCCCCTCTCTTTGTGTCTCCGTCCTCTCAAGCTGGTCGGTCTGGCGTTTGAGTGTTAAATGAGCCTCGCAGCTGTTCAGTTGCGTTCAGATGTCGACGCCCTCAGTGTACGTCGTGGTATGGTCTGTGTCCATTGTCCGCTGATGTCGTACGCGTAACCCACACGCTGTACCGATCATCGATAGTTACGTACAGAGTGAAGTAGTGTGATACGTGTGACCGTACGCTGGCTGTGCCCAACGGTGTCGAATCTCAATTTCCATATGTTGTGCTCGATGCTACTTGTCTCGTCTCCCAATAACAGCTAGGTTGCACTGTGGTACGCCGTAGAGGCGTGTGGGAGGAACGTACGAACGCATTGTATGTCACCCTGGGTCGCTGGGGGTGGTGGTGCGGTGAGTCAGGTCAGGTCAGCGTGAGCCGTGTGATGTAGTGACGCGTGTATTCCGACTTTGTCGTATTGCCTCACACAAAGTGCTACCCTGGTGGACCGCGTTCCATATCTGGGACATGCCGCAGATGCCGGTTGACAGTGGATCGCGGAAGGGACATCGCATACGTGCGCGGGCCACCTTCCACGTGTTCTCTTCTGCACATGTCGCAGTGTGTATGTGGTCTGATGTAGCGTGTCGTGACACATGACATCCTGGCATGCAAGAATTGTTGAATTCGCAAATGTAGGTGGACATCTACGTTTACTGCCCAAGATACGCAAATGAACTGGAAATCCGTTGTTGAGCGGTTGTTCACGCTGGAGGTGAATCTGTGATGGCGACGATCGGTACAGCTATTAACCGGTTGTTTCAGCGGTACCCGCCACATCCACACACGTGACTAGGCCCATGTGGGTATGAAGCGATACGCGGCGGTGGCTTGGTGGGACTGTTCCCGGCCGGTGAAGGGGGGCCGCCCGGCGTGTTGGCCGCGCGCTGCGTGGGCGCACGCGCAACAGGCGGCTGGTGGGGGGCGCCGAGTGGCAGGAGCGCCAGCCGACGGGCTCGGCAGGCGGCGCAGCTACGCTGCGGCGCACCCTGCACGCGGCGCCTGGCGGCCAAAGTTGGTTCAGCCGAGCCCGGTGCGAAGCGCGGTGGACATCTGCAGTGTGCTGGTCTGATTGAGGACTGTGTGCGTTGAGGATGCGCCGCCGCCTGGCACTCGGCGCCGCGACGCCGTCTGCTGCTCGGTCGCCCCAGCGGTTCTCGCAGGTGGTTTGTATCGCAGTTGTGCGGACGTGTTGGCGCGTGCGCTGTGCTGGGAGAGTTCGCTTCTGCACCCAAGTGGGGCTTTGCCCTTGTGTGGCGCTGGCGTTGGAGCTGCCGGTCACCATAGGTGGCGCGTGTTGTCTCCCGCCGGCAATGCCACGACAGCACGCTCCCGGGCCTCTGTCGGCAGCGGCAAGCTCAGTTGGGAGCAAGGGTGTTCGCACTAAAACCGTCTACTCGCCTAACTCCGGGCGATTGCGCCTCTCTCGAAACCGACCAAGTACCTAGGACGGCGCTGCGCGCCGCCGGGACCTGAGAGGGTTTCGAGGTGTATCGTGCAGGGGAGCTCGGCCTCCTCCTGTTTGCAGAATAATTGAGCGGACGCTTGCGTGTTCGCGCGGGCCCCCGGGACACACTCCCGGGCGGCCGGCTGCTCAGCTCTAGTTGACGCAGCTCCCTGGTTGATCCTGCCAGTAGTCATATGCTTGTCTCAAAGATTAAGCCATGCATGTCTCAGTACAAGCCGCATTAAGGTGAAACCGCGAATGGCTCATTAAATCAGTTATGGTTCCTTAGATCGTACCCACGTTACTTGGATAACTGTGGTAATTCTAGAGCTAATACATGCAAACAGAGTCCCGACCAGAGATGGAAGGGACGCTTTTATTAGATCAAAACCAATCGGATTGGCTTGTCTGGTCCGTTTGCCTTGGTGACTCTGAATAACTTTGGGCTGATCGCACGGTCCTCGTACCGGCGACGCATCTTTCAAATGTCTGCCTTATCAACTGTCGATGGTAGGTTCTGCGCCTACCATGGTTGTAACGGGTAACGGGGAATCAGGGTTCGATTCCGGAGAGGGAGCCTGAGAAACGGCTACCACATCCAAGGAAGGCAGCAGGCGCGCAAATTACCCACTCCCGGCACGGGGAGGTAGTGACGAAAAATAACGATACGGGACTCATCCGAGGCCCCGTAATCGGAATGAGTACACTTTAAATCCTTTAACGAGTATCTATTGGAGGGCAAGTCTGGTGCCAGCAGCCGCGGTAATTCCAGCTCCAATAGCGTATATTAAAGTTGTTGCGGTTAAAAAGCTCGTAGTTGGATTTGTGTCCCACGCTGTTGGTTCACCGCCCGTCGGTGTTTAACTGGCATGTATCGTGGGACGTCCTGCCGGTGGGGCGAGCCGAAGGGGTGCTTTCGCGTCCCGAGGCGGACCCCGTTTAAATCCTACCAGGGTGCTCTTTGTTGAGTGTCTCGGTGGGCCGGCACGTTTACTTTGAACAAATTAGAGTGCTTAAAGCAGGCAAGCCCGCCTGAATACTGTGTGCATGGAATAATGGAATAGGACCTCGGTTCTATTTTGTTGGTTTTCGGAACCCGAGGTAATGATTAATAGGGACAGGCGGGGGCATTCGTATTGCGACGTTAGAGGTGAAATTCTTGGATCGTCGCAAGACGAACAGAAGCGAAAGCATTTGCCAAGTATGTTTTCATTAATCAAGAACGAAAGTTAGAGGTTCGAAGGCGATCAGATACCGCCCTAGTTCTAACCATAAACGATGCCAGCCAGCGATCCGCCGCAGTTCCTCCGATGACTCGGCGGGCAGCCTCCGGGAAACCAAAGCTTTTGGGTTCCGGGGGAAGTATGGTTGCAAAGCTGAAACTTAAAGGAATTGACGGAAGGGCACCACCAGGAGTGGAGCCTGCGGCTTAATTTGACTCAACACGGGAAACCTCACCAGGCCCGGACACCGGAAGGATTGACAGATTGATAGCTCTTTCTTGATTCGGTGGGTGGTGGTGCATGGCCGTTCTTAGTTGGTGGAGCGATTTGTCTGGTTAATTCCGATAACGAACGAGACTCTAGCCTGCTAACTAGTCGCGTGACATCCTTCGTGCTGTCAGCGATTACTTTTCTTCTTAGAGGGACAGGCGGCTTCTAGCCGCACGAGATTGAGCAATAACAGGTCTGTGATGCCCTTAGATGTTCTGGGCCGCACGCGCGCTACACTGAAGGAATCAGCGTGTCTTCCTAGGCCGAAAGGTCGGGGTAACCCGCTGAACCTCCTTCGTGCTAGGGATTGGGGCTTGCAATTGTTCCCCATGAACGAGGAATTCCCAGTAAGCGCGAGTCATAAGCTCGCGTTGATTACGTCCCTGCCCTTTGTACACACCGCCCGTCGCTACTACCGATTGAATGATTTAGTGAGGTCTTCGGACTGGTACGCGGCATCGACTCTGTCGTTGCCGATGCTACCGGAAAGATGACCAAACTTGATCATTTAGAGGAAGTAAAAGTCGTAACAAGGTTTCCGTAGGTGAACCTGCGGAAGGATCATTACCGACTAGACTGCATGTCTTTCGATGTGCGTGTCGTGTCGTGTCGCGCAACACGCTACCTGTACGGCAGTGGCCGTGCGCCGCGTGCGGAACCACGCGTGCCTCTCAAAACTAGCGGAAGTGTTGTTGTTGTTGTTGTGTGGTACGAGCGCTGAAGCTCTGGAGCGGCTGGCCTGCGGTACCTGGCGCCTGGCGCCGGTTTTGAATGACGTTCGCCCGAGTGCCTGTCCGCTCCGGTGTGGAGCCGTACGACGCCCATCGGCTGTGAGGCCGTTGGACACAAAAAAAAATAGTGGAACAGGGGCCGTCAGACGCCTCAGTCCCGCAAATGCTACTGTCTTGAAAGAGACAGTGGGAGACTGAAAAGGAAAAGATCACCCAGGACGGTGGATCACTCGGCTCGTGGGTCGATGAAGAACGCAGCAAATTGCGCGTCGACATGTGAACTGCAGGACACATGAACATCGACGTTTCGAACGCACATTGCGGTCCATGGATTCCGTTCCCGGGCCACGTCTGGCTGAGGGTCGGCTACGTATACTGAAGCGCGCGGCGTTTGTCCCGCTTCGGAGACGTGGGAGTGTCGTGGTCGCCTGTGTGGCCGGCCGCGTCTCCTTAAACGTGCGATGCGCGCCCGTCGCCTGGCGGTTCGCATACCGGTACTTTCTCGGTAGCGTGCACAGCCGGCTGGCGGTGTGGCGTGCGACACCTCGTACAACGACCTCAGAGCAGGCGAGACTACCCGCTGAATTTAAGCATATTACTAAGCGGAGGAAAAGAAACTAACAAGGATTCCCCCAGTAGCGGCGAGCGAACAGGGAAGAGTCCAGCACCGAACCCCGCAGGCTGCCGCCTGTCGTGGCATGTGGTGTTTGGGAGGGTCCACTACCCCGACGCCTCGCGCCGAGCCCAAGTCCAACTTGAATGAGGCCACGGCCCGTAGAGGGTGCCAGGCCCGTAGCGGCCGGTGCGAGCGTCGGCGGGACCTCTCCTTCGAGTCGGGTTGCTTGAGAGTGCAGCTCCAAGTGGGTGGTAAACTCCATCTGAGACTAAATATGACCACGAGACCGATAGCGAACAAGTACCGTGAGGGAAAGTTGAAAAGAACTTTGAAGAGAGAGTTCAAAAGTACGTGAAACCGTTCTGGGGTAAACGTGAGAAGTCCGAAAGGTCGAACGGGTGAGATTCACGCCCATCCGGCCACTGGCCCCCGCCCTCGGCAGATGGGGCCGGCCGCCCGCGCGGAGCAATCCGCGGCGGGGTCGTGTCCGGTTGCCTTTCCACTCGCCGCGGGGTGGGGCCGTTCCGGTGTGCGGTGGGCCGCACTTCTCCCCTAGTAGGACGTCGCGACCCGCTGGGTGCCGGCCTACGGCCCGGGTGCGCAGCCTGTCCTTCCGCGGGCCTCGGTTCGCGTCTGTTGGGCAGAGCCCCGGTGTCCTGGCTGGCTGCTCGGCGGTATATCTGGAGGAGTCGATTCGCCCCTTTGGGCGCTCGGGCTCCCGGCAAGCGCGCGCGGTTCTTCCCGGATGACGGACCTACCTGGCCCGGCCCCGGACCCGCGCCGCTGTTGGCTCGGGATGCTCTCGGGCGGAATAATCGCTCCCGTCAGCGGCGCTTCAGCTTTGGACAATTTCACGACCCGTCTTGAAACACGGACCAAGGAGTCTAACATGTGCGCGAGTCATTGGGCTGTACGAAACCTAAAGGCGTAATGAAAGTGAAGGTCTCGCCTCGCGGGCCGAGGGAGGATGGGGCTTCCCCGCCCTTCACGGGGCGGCGGCCTCCGCACTCCCGGGGCGTCTCGTCCTCATTGCGAGGTGAGGCGCACCTAGAGCGTACACGTTGGGACCCGAAAGATGGTGAACTATGCCTGGCCAGGACGAAGTCAGGGGAAACCCTGATGGAGGTCCGTAGCGATTCTGACGTGCAAATCGATCGTCGGAGCTGGGTATAGGGGCGAAAGACTAATCGAACCATCTAGTAGCTGGTTCCCTCCGAAGTTTCCCTCAGGATAGCTGGTGCTCGTACGAGTCTCATCCGGTAAAGCGAATGATTAGAGGCCTTGGGGCCGAAACGACCTCAACCTATTCTCAAACTTTAAATGGGTGAGATCTCCGGCTTGCTTGATATGCTGAAGCCGCGAGCAAACGACTCGGATCGGTGAGTGCCAAGTGGGCCACTTTTGGTAAGCAGAACTGGCGCTGTGGGATGAACCAAACGCCGAGTTAAGGCGCCC
>NW_026062297.1:40000-45000 GCF_023897955.1 Schistocerca gregaria
AATTTGTCCCTTAACCTAACCCACGTTGTCCCTTAACCTAACTCAATTTGTCCCTTAACCTAACTCAATTTGTCCCTTAACCTAACTCAATTTGTCCCTTAACCTAACTCAATTTGTCCCTTAACCTAACTCAATTTGTCCCTTAACCTAACTCAATTTGTCCCTTAACCTAACCCACGTTGTCCCTTAACCTAACCCACGTTGTCCCTTAACCTAACCCACGTTGTCCCTTAACCTAACCCACGTTGTCCCTTAACCTAACCCACGTTGTCCCTTAACCTAACCCACGTTGTCCCTTAACCTAACCCACGTTGTCCCTTAACCTAACCCACGTTGTCCCTTAACCTAACCCACGTTGTCCCTTAACCTAACCCACGTTGTCCCTTAACCTAACCCACGTTGTCCCTTAACCTAACCCACGTTGTCCCTTAACCTAACCCACGTTGTCCCTTAACCTAACCCACGTTGTCCCTTAACCTAACCCACGTTGTCCCTTAACCTAACCCACGTTGTCCCTTAACCTAACCCACGTTGTCCCTTAACCTAACCCACGTTGTCCCTTAACCTAACCCACGTTGTCCCTTAACCTAACCCACGTTGTCCCTTTGCCTAACATAGTTCACTGCTCGGAATCTCTGGTGTCGTTGTTATCCTCATGTAGATGTCTTGCGAGTGTTGCTTACTTTCCACATATTCCCGCTATCCACTGTCAATTGTACTGCAATAGGACTATATCGCCCCCCCCCCCCTCTGCCCCTCTCTTTGTGTCTCCGTCCTCTCAAGCTGGTCGGTCTGGCGTTTGAGTGTTAAATGAGCCTCGCAGCTGTTCAGTTGCGTTCAGATGTCGACGCCCTCAGTGTACGTCGTGGTATGGTCTGTGTCCATTGTCCGCTGATGTCGTACGCGTAACCCACACGCTGTACCGATCATCGGTAGTTACGTACAGAGTGAAGTAGTGTGATACGTGTGACCGTACGCTGGCTGTGCCCAACGGTGTCGAATCTCAATTTCCATATGTTGTGCTCGATGCTACTTGTCTCGTCTCCCAATAACAGCTAGGTTGCACTGTGGTACGCCGTAGAGGCGTGTGGGAGGAACGTACGAACGCATTGTATGTCACCCTGGGTCGCTGGGGGTGGTGGTGCGGTGAGTCAGGTCAGGTCAGCGTGAGCCGTGTGATGTAGTGACGCGTGTATTCCGACTTTGTCGTATTGCCTCACACAAAGTGCTACCCTGGTGGACCGCGTTCCATATCTGGGACATGCCGCAGATGCCGGTTGACAGTGGATCGCGGAAGGGACATCGCATACGTGCGCGGGCCACCTTCCACGTGTTCTCTTCTGCACATGTCGCAGTGTGTATGACACTAGATCGCGTGTTGTCGTGACACATGACATCCTGGCATGCAAGAATTGTTGAATTCGCAAATGTAGGTGGACATCTACGTTTACTGCCCAAGATACGCAAATGAACTGGAAATCCGTTGTTGAGCGGTTGTTCACGCTGGAGGTGAATCTGTGATGGCGACGATCGGTACAGCTATTAACCGGTTGTTTCAGCGGTACCCGCCACATCCACACACGTGACTAGGCCCATGTGGGTATGAAGCGATACGCGGCGGTGGCTTGGTGGGACTGTTCCCGGCCGGTGAAGGGGGGCCGCCCGGCGTGTTGGCCGCGCGCTGCGTGGGCGCACGCGCAACAGGCGGCTGGTGGGGGCGCCGAGTGGCAGGAGCGCCAGCCGACGGGCTCGGCAGGCGGCGCAGCTACGCTGCGGCGCACCCTGCACGCGGCGCCTGGCGGCCAAAGTTGGTTCAGCCGAGCCCGGTGCGAAGCGCGGTGGACATCTGCAGTGTGCTGGTCTGATTGAGGACTGTGTGCGTTGAGGATGCGCCGCCGCCTGGCACTCGCGCCGCGACGCCGTCTGCTGCTCGGTCGCCCCAGCGGTTCTCGCAGGTGGTTTGTATCGCAGTTGTGCGGACGTGTTGGCGCGTGCGCTGTGCTGGGAGAGTTCGCTTCTGCACCCAAGTGGGGCTTTGCCCTTGTGTGGCCGCTGGCGTTGGAGCTGCCGGTCACCATAGGTGGCGCGTGTTGTCTCCCGCCGGCAATGCCACGACAGCACGCTCCCGGGCCTCTGTCGGCAGCGGCAAGCTCAGTTGGGAGCAAGGGTGTTCGCACTAAAACCGTCTACTCGCCTAACTCCGGGCGATTGCGCCTCTCTCGAAACCGACCAAGTACCTAGGACGGCGCTGCGCGCCGCCGGGACCTGAGAGGGTTTCGAGGTGTATCGTGCAGGGGAGCTCGGCCTCCTCCTGTTTGCAGAATAATTGAGCGGACGCTTGCGTGTTCGCGCGGGCCCCCGGGACACACTCCCGGGCGGCCGGCTGCTCAGCTCTAGTTGACGCAGCTCCCTGGTTGATCCTGCCAGTAGTCATATGCTTGTCTCAAAGATTAAGCCATGCATGTCTCAGTACAAGCCGCATTAAGGTGAAACCGCGAATGGCTCATTAAATCAGTTATGGTTCCTTAGATCGTACCCACGTTACTTGGATAACTGTGGTAATTCTAGAGCTAATACATGCAAACAGAGTCCCGACCAGAGATGGAAGGGACGCTTTTATTAGATCAAAACCAATCGGATTGGCTTGTCTGGTCCGTTTGCCTTGGTGACTCTGAATAACTTTGGGCTGATCGCACGGTCCTCGTACCGGCGACGCATCTTTCAAATGTCTGCCTTATCAACTGTCGATGGTAGGTTCTGCGCCTACCATGGTTGTAACGGGTAACGGGGAATCAGGGTTCGATTCCGGAGAGGGAGCCTGAGAAACGGCTACCACATCCAAGGAAGGCAGCAGGCGCGCAAATTACCCACTCCCGGCACGGGGAGGTAGTGACGAAAAATAACGATACGGGACTCATCCGAGGCCCCGTAATCGGAATGAGTACACTTTAAATCCTTTAACGAGTATCTATTGGAGGGCAAGTCTGGTGCCAGCAGCCGCGGTAATTCCAGCTCCAATAGCGTATATTAAAGTTGTTGCGGTTAAAAAGCTCGTAGTTGGATTTGTGTCCCACGCTGTTGGTTCACCGCCCGTCGGTGTTTAACTGGCATGTATCGTGGGACGTCCTGCCGGTGGGGCGAGCCGAAGGGGTGCTTTCGCGTCCCGAGGCGGACCCCGTTTAAATCCTACCAGGGTGCTCTTTGTTGAGTGTCTCGGTGGGCCGGCACGTTTACTTTGAACAAATTAGAGTGCTTAAAGCAGGCAAGCCCGCCTGAATACTGTGTGCATGGAATAATGGAATAGGACCTCGGTTCTATTTTGTTGGTTTTCGGAACCCGAGGTAATGATTAATAGGGACAGGCGGGGGCATTCGTATTGCGACGTTAGAGGTGAAATTCTTGGATCGTCGCAAGACGAACAGAAGCGAAAGCATTTGCCAAGTATGTTTTCATTAATCAAGAACGAAAGTTAGAGGTTCGAAGGCGATCAGATACCGCCCTAGTTCTAACCATAAACGATGCCAGCCAGCGATCCGCCGCAGTTCCTCCGATGACTCGGCGGGCAGCCTCCGGGAAACCAAAGCTTTTGGGTTCCGGGGGAAGTATGGTTGCAAAGCTGAAACTTAAAGGAATTGACGGAAGGGCACCACCAGGAGTGGAGCCTGCGGCTTAATTTGACTCAACACGGGAAACCTCACCAGGCCCGGACACCGGAAGGATTGACAGATTGATAGCTCTTTCTTGATTCGGTGGGTGGTGGTGCATGGCCGTTCTTAGTTGGTGGAGCGATTTGTCTGGTTAATTCCGATAACGAACGAGACTCTAGCCTGCTAACTAGTCGCGTGACATCCTTCGTGCTGTCAGCGATTACTTTTCTTCTTAGAGGGACAGGCGGCTTCTAGCCGCACGAGATTGAGCAATAACAGGTCTGTGATGCCCTTAGATGTTCTGGGCCGCACGCGCGCTACACTGAAGGAATCAGCGTGTCTTCCTAGGCCGAAAGGTCGGGGTAACCCGCTGAACCTCCTTCGTGCTAGGGATTGGGGCTTGCAATTGTTCCCCATGAACGAGGAATTCCCAGTAAGCGCGAGTCATAAGCTCGCGTTGATTACGTCCCTGCCCTTTGTACACACCGCCCGTCGCTACTACCGATTGAATGATTTAGTGAGGTCTTCGGACTGGTACGCGGCATCGACTCTGTCGTTGCCGATGCTACCGGAAAGATGACCAAACTTGATCATTTAGAGGAAGTAAAAGTCGTAACAAGGTTTCCGTAGGTGAACCTGCGGAAGGATCATTACCGACTAGACTGCATGTCTTTCGATGTGCGTGTCGTGTCGTGTCGCGCAACACGCTACCTGTACGGCAGTGGCCGTGCGCCGCGTGCGGAACCACGCGTGCCTCTCAAAACTAGCGGAAGTGTTGTTGTTGTGTGGTACGAGCGCTGAAGCTCTGGAGCGGCTGGCCTGCGGTACCTGGCGCCTGGCGCCGGTTTTGAATGACGTTCGCCCGAGTGCCTGTCCGCTCCGGTGTGGAGCCGTACGACGCCCATCGGCTGTGAGGCCGTTGGACACAAAAAAAAATAGTGGAACAGGGGCCGTCAGACGCCTCAGTCCCGCAAATGCTACTGTCTTGAAAGAGACAGTGGGAGACTGAAAAGGAAAAGATCACCCAGGACGGTGGATCACTCGGCTCGTGGGTCGATGAAGAACGCAGCAAATTGCGCGTCGACATGTGAACTGCAGGACACATGAACATCGACGTTTCGAACGCACATTGCGGTCCATGGATTCCGTTCCCGGGCCACGTCTGGCTGAGGGTCGGCTACGTATACTGAAGCGCGCGGCGTTTGTCCCGCTTCGGAGACGTGGGAGTGTCGTGGTCGCCTGTGTGGCCGGCCGCGTCTCCTTAAACGTGCGATGCGCGCCCGTCGCCTGGCGGTTCGCATACCGGTACTTTCTCGGTAGCGTGCACAGCCGGCTGGCGGTGTGGCGTGCGAC
>NW_026062297.1:50000-55000 GCF_023897955.1 Schistocerca gregaria
GTGCGTACGCCGCACCAAGTGCTCCACCCGCGACCGTACGTGCCCCGCCGAAATCGCAACTCCGGCGGATGAACGGCGGACTTTTCTCGCAGTCGTAAGTTGCAATCCACCCCTATATCTTGCGTCTCATGAAGAGTTATATCAAGTATGCCAAATTCCCGCTGTCCCTATACATGCAGTAAGTTCGTCATGGGCGCTGGCCGGCAGGCCGCGAGACCTGACGCCCGGCGGCAAAGAGTGCTCCTCTGAGGATATAGATGTTCCGTTCCGCCGCACAATGGTGACGGTGACCGCTGCCTGCGGTGGCAACGCTGGGCACAGTCGATACTCGCCGTGTGGTGGAAGGTAAACATTATGCGGTACATCAGTACTTTCCTAATAGTTCGGTCGTCTCACGGCACTGCTTAGTAAATGATGCAAGGCCACATATAGATGATTTATGCGAATGTCCCTATACGTGCTGTAAGACTGGGCACACAACGTGAATCGCACGTCAGCCAGACACTCGAACATGCACTACTCTCGGCCTGCAACGGAGACACACAATACGTAAACATCTGGAATGCGACAATGTCGAGTGCACCCTCTCTGCCACATTGCACCGTCGACACTATGATAACCAGACCAGTAGGTCCACCTATAAAAGCACAATACCACACTCCTCCGACAACTACCATTGCTCAGATAAACCAACACCACCAACACACATCCTACACAGAGGGGCACCAAATATCACCACCCGCCCTCGTGTTATACCACATGAAAAATTGCAGAAGTGAGAGACACAGACCCGCCAGCCTCTTGCTACAAGCATCGAACCGACGTGACGTATCTGACGGTGACTCAGGCATCCGCGTACTGCCACCACTATCCACCCCCCCCCCCTCTCTGCCCCCTTCCCACACAATACCAAATTTAACCAACTTTATCGCTTAACCTAACTGTGGTTTTACCAGATTATCGCTTAACCTAACTGTGGTTTTACCAGATTATCGCTTAACCTAACTGTGGCTGTACCAGATTATCGCTTAACCTAACTGTGGCTGTACCAGATTATCGCTTAACCTAACTGTGGCTGTACCAGATTATCGCTTAACCTAACTGTGGCTGTACCAGATTATCGCTTAACCTAACTGTGGCTGTACCAGATTATCGCTTAACCTAACTGTGGCTGTACCAGATTATCGCTTAACCTAACTGTGGCTGTACCAGATTATCGCTTAACCTAACTGTGGTTGTACCAGATTATCCCTTAACCTAACTCAATTTGTCCCTTAACCTAACTCAATTTGTCCCTTAACCTAACTCAATTTGTCCCTTAACCTAACTCAATTTGTCCCTTAACCTAACTCAATTTGTCCCTTAACCTAACTCAATTTGTCCCTTAACCTAACTCAATTTGTCCCTTAACCTAACTCAATTTGTCCCTTAACCTAACTCAATTTGTCCCTTAACCTAACCCACGTTGTCCCTTAACCTAACTCAATTTGTCCCTTAACCTAACTCAATTTGTCCCTTAACCTAACTCAATTTGTCCCTTAACCTAACTCAATTTGTCCCTTAACCTAACTCAATTTGTCCCTTAACCTAACTCAATTTGTCCCTTAACCTAACTCAATTTGTCCCTTAACCTAACCCACGTTGTCCCTTAACCTAACCCACGTTGTCCCTTAACCTAACCCACGTTGTCCCTTAACCTAACCCACGTTGTCCCTTAACCTAACCCACGTTGTCCCTTAACCTAACCCACGTTGTCCCTTAACCTAACCCACGTTGTCCCTTAACCTAACCCACGTTGTCCCTTAACCTAACCCACGTTGTCCCTTAACCTAACCCACGTTGTCCCTTAACCTAACCCACGTTGTCCCTTAACCTAACCCACGTTGTCCCTTAACCTAACCCACGTTGTCCCTTAACCTAACCCACGTTGTCCCTTAACCTAACCCACGTTGTCCCTTAACCTAACCCACGTTGTCCCTTAACCTAACCCACGTTGTCCCTTAACCTAACCCACGTTGTCCCTTTGCCTAACATAGTTCACTGCTCGGAATCTCTGGTGTCGTTGTTATCCTCATGTAGATGTCTTGCGAGTGTTGCTTACTTTCCACATATTCCCGCTATCCACTGTCAATTGTACTGCAATAGGACTATATCGCCCCCCCCCCCCCCTCTGCCCCTCTCTTTGTGTCTCCGTCCTCTCAAGCTGGTCGGTCTGGCGTTTGAGTGTTAAATGAGCCTCGCAGCTGTTCAGTTGCGTTCAGATGTCGACGCCCTCAGTGTACGTCGTGGTATGGTCTGTGTCCATTGTCCGCTGATGTCGTACGCGTAACCCACACGCTGTACCGATCATCGGTAGTTACGTACAGAGTGAAGTAGTGTGATACGTGTGACCGTACGCTGGCTGTGCCCAACGGTGTCGAATCTCAATTTCCATATGTTGTGCTCGATGCTACTTGTCTCGTCTCCCAATAACAGCTAGGTTGCACTGTGGTACGCCGTAGAGGCGTGTGGGAGGAACGTACGAACGCATTGTATGTCACCCTGGGTCGCTGGGGGTGGTGGTGCGGTGAGTCAGGTCAGGTCAGCGTGAGCCGTGTGATGTAGTGACGCGTGTATTCCGACTTTGTCGTATTGCCTCACACAAAGTGCTACCCTGGTGGACCGCGTTCCATATCTGGGACATGCCGCAGATGCCGGTTGACAGTGGATCGCGGAAGGGACATCGCATACGTGCGCGGGCCACCTTCCACGTGTTCTCTTCTGCACATGTCGCAGTGTGTATGTGGTCTGATGTAGCGTGTCGTGACACATGACATCCTGGCATGCAAGAATTGTTGAATTCGCAAATGTAGGTGGACATCTACGTTTACTGCCCAAGATACGCAAATGAACTGGAAATCCGTTGTTGAGCGGTTGTTCACGCTGGAGGTGAATCTGTGATGGCGACGATCGGTACAGCTATTAACCGGTTGTTTCAGCGGTACCCGCCACATCCACACACGTGACTAGGCCCATGTGGGTATGAAGCGATACGCGGCGGTGGCTTGGTGGGACTGTTCCCGGCCGGTGAAGGGGGGCCGCCCGGCGTGTTGGCCGCGCGCTGCGTGGGCGCACGCGCAACAGGCGGCTGGTGGGGGGCGCCGAGTGGCAGGAGCGCCAGCCGACGGGCTCGGCAGGCGGCGCAGCTACGCTGCGGCGCACCCTGCACGCGGCGCCTGGCGGCCAAAGTTGGTTCAGCCGAGCCCGGTGCGAAGCGCGGTGGACATCTGCAGTGTGCTGGTCTGATTGAGGACTGTGTGCGTTGAGGATGCGCCGCCGCCTGGCACTCGGCGCCGCGACGCCGTCTGCTGCTCGGTCGCCCCAGCGGTTCTCGCAGGTGGTTTGTATCGCAGTTGTGCGGACGTGTTGGCGCGTGCGCTGTGCTGGGAGAGTTCGCTTCTGCACCCAAGTGGGGCTTTGCCCTTGTGTGGCGCTGGCGTTGGAGCTGCCGGTCACCATAGGTGGCGCGTGTTGTCTCCCGCCGGCAATGCCACGACAGCACGCTCCCGGGCCTCTGTCGGCAGCGGCAAGCTCAGTTGGGAGCAAGGGTGTTCGCACTAAAACCGTCTACTCGCCTAACTCCGGGCGATTGCGCCTCTCTCGAAACCGACCAAGTACCTAGGACGGCGCTGCGCGCCGCCGGGACCTGAGAGGGTTTCGAGGTGTATCGTGCAGGGGAGCTCGGCCTCCTCCTGTTTGCAGAATAATTGAGCGGACGCTTGCGTGTTCGCGCGGGCCCCCGGGACACACTCCCGGGCGGCCGGCTGCTCAGCTCTAGTTGACGCAGCTCCCTGGTTGATCCTGCCAGTAGTCATATGCTTGTCTCAAAGATTAAGCCATGCATGTCTCAGTACAAGCCGCATTAAGGTGAAACCGCGAATGGCTCATTAAATCAGTTATGGTTCCTTAGATCGTACCCACGTTACTTGGATAACTGTGGTAATTCTAGAGCTAATACATGCAAACAGAGTCCCGACCAGAGATGGAAGGGACGCTTTTATTAGATCAAAACCAATCGGATTGGCTTGTCTGGTCCGTTTGCCTTGGTGACTCTGAATAACTTTGGGCTGATCGCACGGTCCTCGTACCGGCGACGCATCTTTCAAATGTCTGCCTTATCAACTGTCGATGGTAGGTTCTGCGCCTACCATGGTTGTAACGGGTAACGGGGAATCAGGGTTCGATTCCGGAGAGGGAGCCTGAGAAACGGCTACCACATCCAAGGAAGGCAGCAGGCGCGCAAATTACCCACTCCCGGCACGGGGAGGTAGTGACGAAAAATAACGATACGGGACTCATCCGAGGCCCCGTAATCGGAATGAGTACACTTTAAATCCTTTAACGAGTATCTATTGGAGGGCAAGTCTGGTGCCAGCAGCCGCGGTAATTCCAGCTCCAATAGCGTATATTAAAGTTGTTGCGGTTAAAAAGCTCGTAGTTGGATTTGTGTCCCACGCTGTTGGTTCACCGCCCGTCGGTGTTTAACTGGCATGTATCGTGGGACGTCCTGCCGGTGGGGCGAGCCGAAGGGGTGCTTTCGCGTCCCGAGGCGGACCCCGTTTAAATCCTACCAGGGTGCTCTTTGTTGAGTGTCTCGGTGGGCCGGCACGTTTACTTTGAACAAATTAGAGTGCTTAAAGCAGGCAAGCCCGCCTGAATACTGTGTGCATGGAATAATGGAATAGGACCTCGGTTCTATTTTGTTGGTTTTCGGAACCCGAGGTAATGATTAATAGGGACAGGCGGGGGCATTCGTATTGCGACGTTAGAGGTGAAATTCTTGGATCGTCGCAAGACGAACAGAAGCGAAAGCATTTGCCAAGTATGTTTTCATTAATCAAGAACGAAAGTTAGAGGTTCGAAGGCGATCAGATACCGCCCTAGTTCTAACCATAAACGATGCCAGCCAGCGATCCGCCGCAGTTCCTCCGATGACTCGGCGGGCAGCCTCCGGGAAACCA
>NW_026062297.1:62500-67500 GCF_023897955.1 Schistocerca gregaria
CTTAACCTAACTGTGGCTGTACCAGATTATCGCTTAACCTAACTGTGGCTGTACCAGATTATCGCTTAACCTAACTGTGGCTGTACCAGATTATCGCTTAACCTAACTGTGGCTGTACCAGATTATCGCTTAACCTAACTGTGGTTGTACCAGATTATCCCTTAACCTAACTCAATTTGTCCCTTAACCTAACTCAATTTGTCCCTTAACCTAACTCAATTTGTCCCTTAACCTAACTCAATTTGTCCCTTAACCTAACTCAATTTGTCCCTTAACCTAACTCAATTTGTCCCTTAACCTAACTCAATTTGTCCCTTAACCTAACTCAATTTGTCCCTTAACCTAACTCAATTTGTCCCTTAACCTAACTCAATTTGTCCCTTAACCTAACTCAATTTGTCCCTTAACCTAACTCAATTTGTCCCTTAACCTAACCCACGTTGTCCCTTAACCTAACTCAATTTGTCCCTTAACCTAACTCAATTTGTCCCTTAACCTAACTCAATTTGTCCCTTAACCTAACTCAATTTGTCCCTTAACCTAACTCAATTTGTCCCTTAACCTAACTCAATTTGTCCCTTAACCTAACTCAATTTGTCCCTTAACCTAACTCAATTTGTCCCTTAACCTAACTCAATTTGTCCCTTAACCTAACCCACGTTGTCCCTTAACCTAACCCACGTTGTCCCTTAACCTAACCCACGTTGTCCCTTAACCTAACCCACGTTGTCCCTTAACCTAACCCACGTTGTCCCTTAACCTAACCCACGTTGTCCGTTAACCTAACCCACGTTGTCCCTTAACCTAACCCACGTTGTCCCTTAACCTAACCCACGTTGTCCCTTAACCTAACCCACGTTGTCCCTTAACCTAACCCACGTTGTCCCTTAACCTAACCCACGTTGTCCCTTAACCTAACCCACGTTGTCCCTTAACCTAACCCACGTTGTCCCTTAACCTAACCCACGTTGTCCCTTAACCTAACCCACGTTGTCCCTTAACCTAACCCACGTTGTCCCTTTGCCTAACATAGTTCACTGCTCGGAATCTCTGGTGTCGTTGTTATCCTCATGTAGATGTCTTGCGAGTGTTGCTTACTTTCCACATATTCCCGCTATCCACTGTCAATTGTACTGCAATAGGACTATATCGCCCCCCCCCCCTCTGCCCCTCTCTTTGTGTCTCCGTCCTCTCAAGCTGGTCGGTCTGGCGTTTGAGTGTTAAATGAGCCTCGCAGCTGTTCAGTTGCGTTCAGATGTCGACGCCCTCAGTGTACGTCGTGGTATGGTCTGTGTCCATTGTCCGCTGATGTCGTACGCGTAACCCACACGCTGTACCGATCATCGGTAGTTACGTACAGAGTGAAGTAGTGTGATACGTGTGACCGTACGCTGGCTGTGCCCAACGGTGTCGAATCTCAATTTCCATATGTTGTGCTCGATGCTACTTGTCTCGTCTCCCAATAACAGCTAGGTTGCACTGTGGTACGCCGTAGAGGCGTGTGGGAGGAACGTACGAACGCATTGTATGTCACCCTGGGTCGCTGGGGGTGGTGGTGCGGTGAGTCAGGTCAGGTCAGCGTGAGCCGTGTGATGTAGTGACGCGTGTATTCCGACTTTGTCGTATTGCCTCACACAAAGTGCTACCCTGGTGGACCGCGTTCCATATCTGGGACATGCCGCAGATGCCGGTTGACAGTGGATCGCGGAAGGGACATCGCATACGTGCGCGGGCCACCTTCCACGTGTTCTCTTCTGCACATGTCGCAGTGTGTATGTGGTCTGATGTAGCGTGTCGTGACACATGACATCCTGGCATGCAAGAATTGTTGAATTCGCAAATGTAGGTGGACATCTACGTTTACTGCCCAAGATACGCAAATGAACTGGAAATCCGTTGTTGAGCGGTTGTTCACGCTGGAGGTGAATCTGTGATGGCGACGATCGGTACAGCTATTAACCGGTTGTTTCAGCGGTACCCGCCACATCCACACACGTGACTAGGCCCATGTGGGTATGAAGCGATACGCGGCGGTGGCTTGGTGGGACTGTTCCCGGCCGGTGAAGGGGGGCCGCCCGGCGTGTTGGCCGCGCGCTGCGTGGGCGCACGCGCAACAGGCGGCTGGTGGGGGGCGCCGAGTGGCAGGAGCGCCAGCCGACGGGCTCGGCAGGCGGCGCAGCTACGCTGCGGCGCACCCTGCACGCGGCGCCTGGCGGCCAAAGTTGGTTCAGCCGAGCCCGGTGCGAAGCGCGGTGGACATCTGCAGTGTGCTGGTCTGATTGAGGACTGTGTGCGTTGAGGATGCGCCGCCGCCTGGCACTCGGCGCCGCGACGCCGTCTGCTGCTCGGTCGCCCCAGCGGTTCTCGCAGGTGGTTTGTATCGCAGTTGTGCGGACGTGTTGGCGCGTGCGCTGTGCTGGGAGAGTTCGCTTCTGCACCCAAGTGGGGCTTTGCCCTTGTGTGGCGCTGGCGTTGGAGCTGCCGGTCACCATAGGTGGCGCGTGTTGTCTCCCGCCGGCAATGCCACGACAGCACGCTCCCGGGCCTCTGTCGGCAGCGGCAAGCTCAGTTGGGAGCAAGGGTGTTCGCACTAAAACCGTCTACTCGCCTAACTCCGGGCGATTGCGCCTCTCTCGAAACCGACCAAGTACCTAGGACGGCGCTGCGCGCCGCCGGGACCTGAGAGGGTTTCGAGGTGTATCGTGCAGGGGAGCTCGGCCTCCTCCTGTTTGCAGAATAATTGAGCGGACGCTTGCGTGTTCGCGCGGGCCCCCGGGACACACTCCCGGGCGGCCGGCTGCTCAGCTCTAGTTGACGCAGCTCCCTGGTTGATCCTGCCAGTAGTCATATGCTTGTCTCAAAGATTAAGCCATGCATGTCTCAGTACAAGCCGCATTAAGGTGAAACCGCGAATGGCTCATTAAATCAGTTATGGTTCCTTAGATCGTACCCACGTTACTTGGATAACTGTGGTAATTCTAGAGCTAATACATGCAAACAGAGTCCCGACCAGAGATGGAAGGGACGCTTTTATTAGATCAAAACCAATCGGATTGGCTTGTCTGGTCCGTTTGCCTTGGTGACTCTGAATAACTTTGGGCTGATCGCACGGTCCTCGTACCGGCGACGCATCTTTCAAATGTCTGCCTTATCAACTGTCGATGGTAGGTTCTGCGCCTACCATGGTTGTAACGGGTAACGGGGAATCAGGGTTCGATTCCGGAGAGGGAGCCTGAGAAACGGCTACCACATCCAAGGAAGGCAGCAGGCGCGCAAATTACCCACTCCCGGCACGGGGAGGTAGTGACGAAAAATAACGATACGGGACTCATCCGAGGCCCCGTAATCGGAATGAGTACACTTTAAATCCTTTAACGAGTATCTATTGGAGGGCAAGTCTGGTGCCAGCAGCCGCGGTAATTCCAGCTCCAATAGCGTATATTAAAGTTGTTGCGGTTAAAAAGCTCGTAGTTGGATTTGTGTCCCACGCTGTTGGTTCACCGCCCGTCGGTGTTTAACTGGCATGTATCGTGGGACGTCCTGCCGGTGGGGCGAGCCGAAGGGGTGCTTTCGCGTCCCGAGGCGGACCCCGTTTAAATCCTACCAGGGTGCTCTTTGTTGAGTGTCTCGGTGGGCCGGCACGTTTACTTTGAACAAATTAGAGTGCTTAAAGCAGGCAAGCCCGCCTGAATACTGTGTGCATGGAATAATGGAATAGGACCTCGGTTCTATTTTGTTGGTTTTCGGAACCCGAGGTAATGATTAATAGGGACAGGCGGGGGCATTCGTATTGCGACGTTAGAGGTGAAATTCTTGGATCGTCGCAAGACGAACAGAAGCGAAAGCATTTGCCAAGTATGTTTTCATTAATCAAGAACGAAAGTTAGAGGTTCGAAGGCGATCAGATACCGCCCTAGTTCTAACCATAAACGATGCCAGCCAGCGATCCGCCGCAGTTCCTCCGATGACTCGGCGGGCAGCCTCCGGGAAACCAAAGCTTTTGGGTTCCGGGGGAAGTATGGTTGCAAAGCTGAAACTTAAAGGAATTGACGGAAGGGCACCACCAGGAGTGGAGCCTGCGGCTTAATTTGACTCAACACGGGAAACCTCACCAGGCCCGGACACCGGAAGGATTGACAGATTGATAGCTCTTTCTTGATTCGGTGGGTGGTGGTGCATGGCCGTTCTTAGTTGGTGGAGCGATTTGTCTGGTTAATTCCGATAACGAACGAGACTCTAGCCTGCTAACTAGTCGCGTGACATCCTTCGTGCTGTCAGCGATTACTTTTCTTCTTAGAGGGACAGGCGGCTTCTAGCCGCACGAGATTGAGCAATAACAGGTCTGTGATGCCCTTAGATGTTCTGGGCCGCACGCGCGCTACACTGAAGGAATCAGCGTGTCTTCCTAGGCCGAAAGGTCGGGGTAACCCGCTGAACCTCCTTCGTGCTAGGGATTGGGGCTTGCAATTGTTCCCCATGAACGAGGAATTCCCAGTAAGCGCGAGTCATAAGCTCGCGTTGATTACGTCCCTGCCCTTTGTACACACCGCCCGTCGCTACTACCGATTGAATGATTTAGTGAGGTCTTCGGACTGGTACGCGGCATCGACTCTGTCGTTGCCGATGCTACCGGAAAGATGACCAAACTTGATCATTTAGAGGAAGTAAAAGTCGTAACAAGGTTTCCGTAGGTGAACCTGCGGAAGGATCATTACCGACTAGACTGCATGTCTTTCGATGTGCGTGTCGTGTCGTGTCGCGCAACACGCTACCTGTACGGCAGTGGCCGTGCGCCGCGTGCGGAACCACGCGTGCCTCTCAAAACTAGCGGAAGTGTTGTTGTTGTGTGGTACGAGCGCTGAAGCTCTGGAGCGGCTGGCCTGCGGTACCTGGCGCCTGGCGCCGGTTTTGAATGACGTTCGCCCGAGTGCCTGTCCGCTCCGGTGTGGAGCCGTACGACGCCCATCGGCTGTGAGGCCGTTGGACACAAAAAAAAATAG
>NW_026062297.1:75000-77500 GCF_023897955.1 Schistocerca gregaria
CTCATGTAGATGTCTTGCGAGTGTTGCTTACTTTCCACATATTCCCGCTATCCACTGTCAATTGTACTGCAATAGGACTATATCGCCCCCCCCCCCCCCTCTGCCCCTCTCTTTGTGTCTCCGTCCTCTCAAGCTGGTCTGTCTGGCGTTTGAGTGTTAAATGAGCCTCGCAGCTGTTCAGTTGCGTTCAGATGTCGACGCCCTCAGTGTACGTCGTGGTATGGTCTGTGTCCATTGTCCGCTGATGTCGTACGCGTAACCCACACGCTGTACCGATCATCGGTAGTTACGTACAGAGTGAAGTAGTGTGATACGTGTGACCGTACGCTGGCTGTGCCCAACGGTGTCGAATCTCAATTTCCATATGTTGTGCTCGATGCTACTTGTCTCGTCTCCCAATAACAGCTAGGTTGCACTGTGGTACGCCGTAGAGGCGTGTGGGAGGAACGTACGAACGCATTGTATGTCACCCTGGGTCGCTGGGGGTGGTGGTGCGGTGAGTCAGGTCAGGTCAGCGTGAGCCGTGTGATGTAGTGACGCGTGTATTCCGACTTTGTCGTATTGCCTCACACAAAGTGCTACCCTGGTGGACCGCGTTCCATATCTGGGACATGCCGCAGATGCCGGTTGACAGTGGATCGCGGAAGGGACATCGCATACGTGCGCGGGCCACCTTCCACGTGTTCTCTTCTGCACATGTCGCAGTGTGTATGTGGTCTGATGTAGCGTGTCGTGACACATGACATCCTGGCATGCAAGAATTGTTGAATTCGCAAATGTAGGTGGACATCTACGTTTACTGCCCAAGATACGCAAATGAACTGGAAATCCGTTGTTGAGCGGTTGTTCACGCTGGAGGTGAATCTGTGATGGCGACGATCGGTACAGCTATTAACCGGTTGTTTCAGCGGTACCCGCCACATCCACACACGTGACTAGGCCCATGTGGGTATGAAGCGATACGCGGCGGTGGCTTGGTGGGACTGTTCCCGGCCGGTGAAGGGGGGCCGCCCGGCGTGTTGGCCGCGCGCTGCGTGGGCGCACGCGCAACAGGCGGCTGGTGGGGGGCGCCGAGTGGCAGGAGCGCCAGCCGACGGGCTCGGCAGGCGGCGCAGCTACGCTGCGGCGCACCCTGCACGCGGCGCCTGGCGGCCAAAGTTGGTTCAGCCGAGCCCGGTGCGAAGCGCGGTGGACATCTGCAGTGTGCTGGTCTGATTGAGGACTGTGTGCGTTGAGGATGCGCCGCCGCCTGGCACTCGGCGCCGCGACGCCGTCTGCTGCTCGGTCGCCCCAGCGGTTCTCGCAGGTGGTTTGTATCGCAGTTGTGCGGACGTGTTGGCGCGTGCGCTGTGCTGGGAGAGTTCGCTTCTGCACCCAAGTGGGGCTTTGCCCTTGTGTGGCGCTGGCGTTGGAGCTGCCGGTCACCATAGGTGGCGCGTGTTGTCTCCCGCCGGCAATGCCACGACAGCACGCTCCCGGGCCTCTGTCGGCAGCGGCAAGCTCAGTTGGGAGCAAGGGTGTTCGCACTAAAACCGTCTACTCGCCTAACTCCGGGCGATTGCGCCTCTCTCGAAACCGACCAAGTACCTAGGACGGCGCTGCGCGCCGCCGGGACCTGAGAGGGTTTCGAGGTGTATCGTGCAGGGGAGCTCGGCCTCCTCCTGTTTGCAGAATAATTGAGCGGACGCTTGCGTGTTCGCGCGGGCCCCCGGGACACACTCCCGGGCGGCCGGCTGCTCAGCTCTAGTTGACGCAGCTCCCTGGTTGATCCTGCCAGTAGTCATATGCTTGTCTCAAAGATTAAGCCATGCATGTCTCAGTACAAGCCGCATTAAGGTGAAACCGCGAATGGCTCATCAAATCAGTTATGGTTCCTTAGATCGTACCCACGTTACTTGGATAACTGTGGTAATTCTAGAGCTAATACATGCAAACAGAGTCCCGACCAGAGATGGAAGGGACGCTTTTATTAGATCAAAACCAATCGGATTGGCTTGTCTGGTCCGTTTGCCTTGGTGACTCTGAATAACTTTGGGCTGATCGCACGGTCCTCGTACCGGCGACGCATCTTTCAAATGTCTGCCTTATCAACTGTCGATGGTAGGTTCTGCGCCTACCATGGTTGTAACGGGTAACGGGGAATCAGGGTTCGATTCCGGAGAGGGAGCCTGAGAAACGGCTACCACATCCAAGGAAGGCAGCAGGCGCGCAAATTACCCACTCCCGGCACGGGGAGGTAGTGACGAAAAATAACGATACGGGACTCATCCGAGGCCCCGTAATCGGAATGAGTACACTTTAAATCCTTTAACGAGTATCTATTGGAGGGCAAGTCTGGTGCCAGCAGCCGCGGTAATTCCAGCTCCAATAGCGTATATTAAAGTTGTTGCGGTTAAAAAGCTCGTAGTTGGATTTGTGTCCCACGCTGTTGGTTCACCGCCCGTCGGTGTTTAACTGGCATGTATCGTGGGACGTCCTGCCGGTGGGGCGAGCCGAAGGG
>NW_026062297.1:85000-87500 GCF_023897955.1 Schistocerca gregaria
CAGTAGGTCCACCTATAAAAGCACAATACCACACTCCTCCGACAACTACCATTGCTCAGATAAACCAACACCACCAACACACATCCTACACAGAGGGGCACCAAATATCACCACCCGCCCTCGTGTTATACCACATGAAAAATTGCAGAAGTGAGAGACACAGACCCGCCAGCCTCTTGCTACAAGCATCGAACCGACGTGACGTATCTGACGGTGACTCAGGCATCCGCGTACTGCCACCACTATCCACCCCCCCCCCTCTCTGCCCCCTTCCCACACAATACCAAATTTAACCAACTTTATCGCTTAACCTAACTGTGGTTTTACCAGATTATCGCTTAACCTAACTGTGGTTTTACCAGATTATCGCTTAACCTAACTGTGGCTGTACCAGATTATCGCTTAACCTAACTGTGGCTGTACCAGATTATCGCTTAACCTAACTGTGGCTGTACCAGATTATCGCTTAACCTAACTGTGGCTGTACCAGATTATCGCTTAACCTAACTGTGGCTGTACCAGATTATCGCTTAACCTAACTGTGGCTGTACCAGATTATCGCTTAACCTAACTGTGGCTGTACCAGATTATCGCTTAACCTAACTGTGGTTGTACCAGATTATCCCTTAACCTAACTCAATTTGTCCCTTAACCTAACTCAATTTGTCCCTTAACCTAACTCAATTTGTCCCTTAACCTAACTCAATTTGTCCCTTAACCTAACTCAATTTGTCCCTTAACCTAACTCAATTTGTCCCTTAACCTAACTCAATTTGTCCCTTAACCTAACTCAATTTGTCCCTTAACCTAACTCAATTTGTCCCTTAACCTAACTCAATTTGTCCCTTAACCTAACTCAATTTGTCCCTTAACCTAACTCAATTTGTCCCTTAACCTAACCCACGTTGTCCCTTAACCTAACTCAATTTGTCCCTTAACCTAACTCAATTTGTCCCTTAACCTAACTCAATTTGTCCCTTAACCTAACTCAATTTGTCCCTTAACCTAACTCAATTTGTCCCTTAACCTAACTCAATTTGTCCCTTAACCTAACTCAATTTGTCCCTTAACCTAACTCAATTTGTCCCTTAACCTAACCCACGTTGTCCCTTAACCTAACCCACGTTGTCCCTTAACCTAACCCACGTTGTCCCTTAACCTAACCCACGTTGTCCCTTAACCTAACCCACGTTGTCCCTTAACCTAACCCACGTTGTCCCTTAACCTAACCCACGTTGTCCCTTAACCTAACCCACGTTGTCCCTTAACCTAACCCACGTTGTCCCTTAACCTAACCCACGTTGTCCCTTAACCTAACCCACGTTGTCCCTTAACCTAACCCACGTTGTCCCTTAACCTAACCCACGTTGTCCCTTAACCTAACCCACGTTGTCCCTTAACCTAACCCACGTTGTCCCTTAACCTAACCCACGTTGTCCCTTAACCTAACCCACGTTGTCCCTTTGCCTAACATAGTTCACTGCTCGGAATCTCTGGTGTCGTTGTTATCCTCATGTAGATGTCTTGCGAGTGTTGCTTACTTTCCACATATTCCCGCTATCCACTGTCAATTGTACTGCAATAGGACTATATCGCCCCCCCCCCCCCCTCTGCCCCTCTCTTTGTGTCTCCGTCCTCTCAAGCTGGTCTGTCTGGCGTTTGAGTGTTAAATGAGCCTCGCAGCTGTTCAGTTGCGTTCAGATGTCGACGCCCTCAGTGTACGTCGTGGTATGGTCTGTGTCCATTGTCCACTGATGTCGTACGCGTAACCCACACGCTGTACCGATCATCGGTAGTTACGTACAGAGTGAAGTAGTGTGATACGTGTGACCGTACGCTGGCTGTGCCCAACGGTGTCGAATCTCAATTTCCATATGTTGTGCTCGATGCTACTTGTCTCGTCTCCCAATAACAGCTAGGTTGCACTGTGGTACGCCGTAGAGGCGTGTGGGAGGAACGTACGAACGCATTGTATGTCACCCTGGGTCGCTGGGGGTGGTGGTGCGGTGAGTCAGGTCAGGTCAGCGTGAGCCGTGTGATGTAGTGACGCGTGTATTCCGACTTTGTCGTATTGCCTCACACAAAGTGCTACCCTGGTGGACCGCGTTCCATATCTGGGACATGCCGCAGATGCCGGTTGACAGTGGATCGCGGAAGGGACATCGCATACGTGCGCGGGCCACCTTCCACGTGTTCTCTTCTGCACATGTCGCAGTGTGTATGTGGTCTGATGTAGCGTGTCGTGACACATGACATCCTGGCATGCAAGAATTGTTGAATTCGCAAATGTAGGTGGACATCTACGTTTACTGCCCAAGATACGCAAATGAACTGGAAATCCGTTGTTGAGCGGTTGTTCACGCTGGAGGTGAATCTGTGATGGCGACGATCGGTACAGCTATTAACCGGTTGTTTCAGCGGTACCCGCCACATCCACACACGTGACTAGGCCCATGTGGGTATGAAGCGATACGCGGCGGTGGCTTGGTGGGACTGTTCC
>NW_026062297.1:97500-102500 GCF_023897955.1 Schistocerca gregaria
CCCACGTTGTCCCTTAACCTAACCCACGTTGTCCCTTAACCTAACCCACGTTGTCCCTTAACCTAACCCACGTTGTCCCTTAACCTAACCCACGTTGTCCCTTAACCTAACCCACGTTGTCCCTTAACCTAACCCACGTTGTCCCTTAACCTAACCCACGTTGTCCCTTAACCTAACCCACGTTGTCCCTTAACCTAACCCACGTTGTCCCTTAACCTAACCCACGTTGTCCCTTAACCTAACCCACGTTGTCCCTTAACCTAACCCACGTTGTCCCTTAACCTAACCCACGTTGTCCCTTAACCTAACCCACGTTGTCCCTTAACCTAACCCACGTTGTCCCTTAACCTAACCCACGTTGTCCCTTAACCTAACCCACGTTGTCCCTTTGCCTAACATAGTTCACTGCTCGGAATCTCTGGTGTCGTTGTTATCCTCATGTAGATGTCTTGCGAGTGTTGCTTACTTTCCACATATTCCCGCTATCCACTGTCAATTGTACTGCAATAGGACTATATCGCCCCCCCCCCCCCTCTGCCCCTCTCTTTGTGTCTCCGTCCTCTCAAGCTGGTCGGTCTGGCGTTTGAGTGTTAAATGAGCCTCGCAGCTGTTCAGTTGCGTTCAGATGTCGACGCCCTCAGTGTACGTCGTGGTATGGTCTGTGTCCATTGTCCGCTGATGTCGTACGCGTAACCCACACGCTGTACCGATCATCGGTAGTTACGTACAGAGTGAAGTAGTGTGATACGTGTGACCGTATGCTGGCTGTGCCCAACGGTGTCGAATCTCAATTTCCATATGTTGTGCTCGATGCTACTTGTCTCGTCTCCCAATAACAGCTAGGTTGCACTGTGGTACGCCGTAGAGGCGTGTGGGAGGAACGTACGAACGCATTGTATGTCACCCTGGGTCGCTGGGGGTGGTGGGTGGTACACTAGTGAGTCTGGTCAGGTCAGCGTGAGCCGTGTGATGTAGTGACGCGTGTATTCCGACTTTGTCGTATTGCCTCACACAAAGTGCTACCCTGGTGGACCGCGTTCCATATCTGGGACATGCCGCAGATGCCGGTTGACAGTGGATCGCGGAAGGGACATCGCATACGTGCGCGGGCCACCTTCCACGTGTTCTCTTCTGCACATGTCGCAGTGTGTATGTGGTCTGATGTAGCGTGTCGTGACACATGACATCCTGGCATGCAAGAATTGTTGAATTCGCAAATGTAGGTGGACATCTACGTTTACTGCCCAAGATACGCAAATGAACTGGAAATCCGTTGTTGAGCGGTTGTTCACGCTGGAGGTGAATCTGTGATGGCGACGATCGGTACAGCTATTAACCGGTTGTTTCAGCGGTACCCGCCACATCCACACACGTGACTAGGCCCATGTGGGTATGAAGCGATACGCGGCGGTGGCTTGGTGGGACTGTTCCCGGCCGGTGAAGGGGGGCCGCCCGGCGTGTTGGCCGCGCGCTGCGTGGGCGCACGCGCAACAGGCGGCTGGTGGGGGGCGCCGAGTGGCAGGAGCGCCAGCCGACGGGCTCGGCAGGCGGCGCAGCTACGCTGCGGCGCACCCTGCACGCGGCGCCTGGCGGCCAAAGTTGGTTCAGCCGAGCCCGGTGCGAAGCGCGGTGGACATCTGCAGTGTGCTGGTCTGATTGAGGACTGTGTGCGTTGAGGATGCGCCGCCGCCTGGCACTCGGCGCCGCGACGCCGTCTGCTGCTCGGTCGCCCCAGCGGTTCTCGCAGGTGGTTTGTATCGCAGTTGTGCGGACGTGTTGGCGCGTGCGCTGTGCTGGGAGAGTTCGCTTCTGCACCCAAGTGGGGCTTTGCCCTTGTGTGGCGCTGGCGTTGGAGCTGCCGGTCACCATAGGTGGCGCGTGTTGTCTCCCGCCGGCAATGCCACGACAGCACGCTCCCGGGCCTCTGTCGGCAGCGGCAAGCTCAGTTGGGAGCAAGGGTGTTCGCACTAAAACCGTCTACTCGCCTAACTCCGGGCGATTGCGCCTCTCTCGAAACCGACCAAGTACCTAGGACGGCGCTGCGCGCCGCCGGGACCTGAGAGGGTTTCGAGGTGTATCGTGCAGGGGAGCTCGGCCTCCTCCTGTTTGCAGAATAATTGAGCGGACGCTTGCGTGTTCGCGCGGGCCCCCGGGACACACTCCCGGGCGGCCGGCTGCTCAGCTCTAGTTGACGCAGCTCCCTGGTTGATCCTGCCAGTAGTCATATGCTTGTCTCAAAGATTAAGCCATGCATGTCTCAGTACAAGCCGCATTAAGGTGAAACCGCGAATGGCTCATTAAATCAGTTATGGTTCCTTAGATCGTACCCACGTTACTTGGATAACTGTGGTAATTCTAGAGCTAATACATGCAAACAGAGTCCCGACCAGAGATGGAAGGGACGCTTTTATTAGATCAAAACCAATCGGATTGGCTTGTCTGGTCCGTTTGCCTTGGTGACTCTGAATAACTTTGGGCTGATCGCACGGTCCTCGTACCGGCGACGCATCTTTCAAATGTCTGCCTTATCAACTGTCGATGGTAGGTTCTGCGCCTACCATGGTTGTAACGGGTAACGGGGAATCAGGGTTCGATTCCGGAGAGGGAGCCTGAGAAACGGCTACCACATCCAAGGAAGGCAGCAGGCGCGCAAATTACCCACTCCCGGCACGGGGAGGTAGTGACGAAAAATAACGATACGGGACTCATCCGAGGCCCCGTAATCGGAATGAGTACACTTTAAATCCTTTAACGAGTATCTATTGGAGGGCAAGTCTGGTGCCAGCAGCCGCGGTAATTCCAGCTCCAATAGCGTATATTAAAGTTGTTGCGGTTAAAAAGCTCGTAGTTGGATTTGTGTCCCACGCTGTTGGTTCACCGCCCGTCGGTGTTTAACTGGCATGTATCGTGGGACGTCCTGCCGGTGGGGCGAGCCGAAGGGGTGCTTTCGCGTCCCGAGGCGGACCCCGTTTAAATCCTACCAGGGTGCTCTTTGTTGAGTGTCTCGGTGGGCCGGCACGTTTACTTTGAACAAATTAGAGTGCTTAAAGCAGGCAAGCCCGCCTGAATACTGTGTGCATGGAATAATGGAATAGGACCTCGGTTCTATTTTGTTGGTTTTCGGAACCCGAGGTAATGATTAATAGGGACAGGCGGGGGCATTCGTATTGCGACGTTAGAGGTGAAATTCTTGGATCGTCGCAAGACGAACAGAAGCGAAAGCATTTGCCAAGTATGTTTTCATTAATCAAGAACGAAAGTTAGAGGTTCGAAGGCGATCAGATACCGCCCTAGTTCTAACCATAAACGATGCCAGCCAGCGATCCGCCGCAGTTCCTCCGATGACTCGGCGGGCAGCCTCCGGGAAACCAAAGCTTTTGGGTTCCGGGGGAAGTATGGTTGCAAAGCTGAAACTTAAAGGAATTGACGGAAGGGCACCACCAGGAGTGGAGCCTGCGGCTTAATTTGACTCAACACGGGAAACCTCACCAGGCCCGGACACCGGAAGGATTGACAGATTGATAGCTCTTTCTTGATTCGGTGGGTGGTGGTGCATGGCCGTTCTTAGTTGGTGGAGCGATTTGTCTGGTTAATTCCGATAACGAACGAGACTCTAGCCTGCTAACTAGTCGCGTGACATCCTTCGTGCTGTCAGCGATTACTTTTCTTCTTAGAGGGACAGGCGGCTTCTAGCCGCACGAGATTGAGCAATAACAGGTCTGTGATGCCCTTAGATGTTCTGGGCCGCACGCGCGCTACACTGAAGGAATCAGCGTGTCTTCCTAGGCCGAAAGGTCGGGGTAACCCGCTGAACCTCCTTCGTGCTAGGGATTGGGGCTTGCAATTGTTCCCCATGAACGAGGAATTCCCAGTAAGCGCGAGTCATAAGCTCGCGTTGATTACGTCCCTGCCCTTTGTACACACCGCCCGTCGCTACTACCGATTGAATGATTTAGTGAGGTCTTCGGACTGGTACGCGGCATCGACTCTGTCGTTGCCGATGCTACCGGAAAGATGACCAAACTTGATCATTTAGAGGAAGTAAAAGTCGTAACAAGGTTTCCGTAGGTGAACCTGCGGAAGGATCATTACCGACTAGACTGCATGTCTTTCGATGTGCGTGTCGTGTCGTGTCGCGCAACACGCTACCTGTACGGCAGTGGCCGTGCGCCGCGTGCGGAACCACGCGTGCCTCTCAAAACTAGCGGAAGTGTTGTTGTTGTGTGGTACGAGCGCTGAAGCTCTGGAGCGGCTGGCCTGCGGTACCTGGCGCCTGGCGCCGGTTTTGAATGACGTTCGCCCGAGTGCCTGTCCGCTCCGGTGTGGAGCCGTACGACGCCCATCGGCTGTGAGGCCGTTGGACACAAAAAAAAATAGTGGAACAGGGGCCGTCAGACGCCTCAGTCCCGCAAATGCTACTGTCTTGAAAGAGACAGTGGGAGACTGAAAAGGAAAAGATCACCCAGGACGGTGGATCACTCGGCTCGTGGGTCGATGAAGAACGCAGCAAATTGCGCGTCGACATGTGAACTGCAGGACACATGAACATCGACGTTTCGAACGCACATTGCGGTCCATGGATTCCGTTCCCGGGCCACGTCTGGCTGAGGGTCGGCTACGTATACTGAAGCGCGCGGCGTTTGTCCCGCTTCGGAGACGTGGGAGTGTCGTGGTCGCCTGTGTGGCCGGCCGCGTCTCCTTAAACGTGCGATGCGCGCCCGTCGCCTGGCGGTTCGCATACCGGTACTTTCTCGGTAGCGTGCACAGCCGGCTGGCGGTGTGGCGTGCGACACCTCGTACAACGACCTCAGAGCAGGCGAGACTACCCGCTGAATTTAAGCATATTACTAAGCGGAGGAAAAGAAACTAACAAGGATTCCCCCAGTAGCGGCGAGCGAACAGGGAAGAGTCCAGCACCGAACCCCGCAGGCTGCCGCCTGTCGTGGCATGTGGTGTTTGGGAGGGTCCACTACCCCGACGCCTCGCGCCGAGCCCAAGTC
>NW_026062297.1:107500-109291 GCF_023897955.1 Schistocerca gregaria
GTCATGGGCGCTGGCCGGCAGGCCGCGAGACCTGACGCCCGGCGGCAAAGAGTGCTCCTCTGAGGATATAGATGTTCCGTTCCGCCGCACAATGGTGACGGTGACCGCTGCCTGCGGTGGCAACGCTGGGCACAGTCGATACTCGCCGTGTGGTGGAAGGTAAACATTATGCGGTACATCAGTACTTTCCTAATAGTTCGGATCGTCTCACGGCACTGCTTAGTAAATGATGCAAGGCCACATATAGATGATTTATGCGAATGTCCCTATACGTGCTGTAAGACTGGGCACACAACGTGAATCGCACGTCAGCCAGACACTCGAACATGCACTACTCTCGGCCTGCAACGGAGACACACAATACGTAAACATCTGGAATGCGACAATGTCGAGTGCACCCTCTCTGCCACATTGCACCGTCGACACTATGATAACCAGACCAGTAGGTCCACCTATAAAAGCACAATACCACACTCCTCCGACAACTACCATTGCTCAGATAAACCAACACCACCAACACACATCCTACACAGAGGGGCACCAAATATCACCACCCGCCCTCGTGTTATACCACATGAAAAATTGCAGAAGTGAGAGACACAGACCCGCCAGCCTCTTGCTACAAGCATCGAACCGACGTGACGTATCTGACGGTGACTCAGGCATCCGCGTACTGCCACCACTATCCACCCCCCCCCCCTCTCTGCCCCCTTCCCACACAATACCAAATTTAACCAACTTTATCGCTTAACCTAACTGTGGTTTTACCAGATTATCGCTTAACCTAACTGTGGTTTTTACCAGATTATCGCTTAACCTAACTGTGGCTGTACCAGATTATCGCTTAACCTAACTGTGGCTGTACCAGATTATCGCTTAACCTAACTGTGGCTGTACCAGATTATCGCTTAACCTAACTGTGGCTGTACCAGATTATCGCTTAACCTAACTGTGGCTGTACCAGATTATCGCTTAACCTAACTGTGGCTGTACCAGATTATCGCTTAACCTAACTGTGGCTGTACCAGATTATCGCTTAACCTAACTGTGGTTGTACCAGATTATCCCTTAACCTAACTCAATTTGTCCCTTAACCTAACTCAATTTGTCCCTTAACCTAACTCAATTTGTCCCTTAACCTAACTCAATTTGTCCCTTAACCTAACTCAATTTGTCCCTTAACCTAACTCAATTTGTCCCTTAACCTAACTCAATTTGTCCCTTAACCTAACTCAATTTGTCCCTTAACCTAACTCAATTTGTCCCTTAACCTAACTCAATTTGTCCCTTAACCTAACTCAATTTGTCCCTTAACCTAACTCAATTTGTCCCTTAACCTAACTCAATTTGTCCCTTAACCTAACTCAATTTGTCCCTTAACCTAACTCAATTTGTCCCTTAACCTAACTCAATTTGTCCCTTAACCTAACTCAATTTGTCCCTTAACCTAACTCAATTTGTCCCTTAACCTAACTCAATTTGTCCCTTAACCTAACTCAATTTGTCCCTTAACCTAACTCAATTTGTCCCTTAACCTAACTCAATTTGTCCCTTAACCTAACTCAATTTGTCCCTTAACCTAACCCACGTTGTCCCTTAACCTAACCCACGTTGTCCCTTAACCTAACCCACGTTGTCCCTTAACCTAACCCACGTTGTCCCTTAACCTAACCCACGTTGTCCCTTAACCTAACCCACGTTGTCCCTTAACCTAACCCACGTTGTCCCTTAACCTAACCCACGTTGTCCCTTAACCTAACCCACGTTGTCCCTTAACCTAACCCACGTTGT